>NC_056730.1:611391040-611502758 GCF_019279795.1 Protopterus annectens | reverse complement strand
TTTATCTTGCCAAATAAACAATGTTAATAGAATTACAGGTAGGAGTGCACTTGAAATTAAACTGTCTGCCAGTTTTAGGATGTAAAAAGCTAATATCTCTGTTGATATAAGCATAGCAGCAGCAGTTATAACAGGGTTGAGTTCCATTTCTTCCCTTCTGTATTATGTTTGGTCTAATGTCTTTATTGCACAACTGTTGTTTCAAATTTATACATTTTCTGTAAGCAAACATTGGGGTATCATTAATTAAATGTCTAAGCTCTGTAAGTGCTCGTAATATACCCCAATTGTCAGATATGACTTTTTTAATCTGTGATGTACTTCTACTATAGGTCATGACATATCTTATTGGAGTCTGGGTTATATCGGGGGCATTCACAGTCCTATCATTACTCTCTGCTCCTGTGCTGAAATATGGAGTGACTTCACTATCTCTCAATGCTGTAACTTAATCAAAACAGTGGGAAATATTCAAGCTTCTAGCTATTCTAGCTATAGCTATAAAAGTTATTGCAAAAAATTGGAAATGTAAAATTAAATTTATTTTACCAAATGTGTTTGTTTATTTAAGGCTGTAGGTAAAAAAAGCATTGCAAACTCTAAAAATGAGAACCTCAAATGTAATTTATCAATACTTATTGTGGCAAAAACGTAAAAACTTAGTGATTTATTGGAAAAGTATTAATGGTTTAGTTTTGTACAAATATCTCTTGTTATGTATCTTGTAAATAGTTATACAATTATGTTTTCCTTTTAAATGTCTGATTTTCTGTTTTTAAAACACCTTTATTGAATTATCAGTTGTAACCTAGGCAAATTTACATTTACATAAAAGTAATCAAACTGTGTTACCAAGCTCATGGTTACAAATATTTACTTTACATATATTGCTATATATCATATAATTTAAGAAACATTACATATATTATTCAATTTCAGCCTTTTTTGTTTAAAGAAGAAATGTCTTTATTAAACCATCACTTATGACATAGGCAATCCTACATTTGTATAAATTAAAACAAACCACATCAACACAATCCTAATTGCAAGTATATTACATCACAAACCATACTGATGCATTCTCAATTGCAAATATTGTATATCACTTATAATATACCCAATCATTTATAGTCAAACATTATATAGCTCATAGTTGGTCTAGATTTTGATTTCCATTTTCTAGTAATTACTGTTTTGGCAGCCACCATACTTAGACACAGCAAGGCCTTATCATGTCTAGGCCATTCTGATTCTGTATCATAGCTCAGAAAAATGATCTCCCTTGTCACACCAATCTGCCCACCCAGCATCTCTGACAGTGCATCCTGCAGGGAATCCTTAAAGTCCACCAACTTACTGCACTCCCAAAAATATGTCCCAATTACCTCTTTCTTCCCCATCACACCTCCAACATTCGGTGTCTATCTTGAGAAAAAATTCTGTGGAGTCTACTTGGGGTATAAAAATATCTGTATAAACATTTCCAAGTAAAAATCCTAAATCTTCTAGATTTTGTTGCATATTTGGGAGACATACATATATCCTCCCATTGTTTCTTTGTGAATTGCTTATCCAGTCTCTCTTCCCAATACTTTTTAACCTCCTCTGATTGATTTTTATAGTTATTATGCAATATTTTATATACTTTACTAATTATTCTTTTTTTAATGGCAGCTTTTGTTCTAGATTCTACTAAAAACTCTACCAGTGCTGGTCTTTTGTTTAGGACCCCCCTGTTTCCTTCTCTTTGCTGATACTCTGATATCAATCCTTTATAGGGAAGAGAATCTCTAACTTGCAGTCCAAATAAATTCTTGGCATTTTTCCATGCTATCATCTTTCCCTCTCTAGTTATTTACTCCCAATACCTTGGTATATTTGCTATTTTTATCCAATAAATTCCAGCCACCTATTGCCTATTGTCTATATCCCTAACTGCAATCATCCCTATCGGCCGACTCTCCTTTCTCCATTCCCATGTTGGCTTAGTTCTTAGGGTGCATTCTGCTACTTTATAAATATAATATACTGTATGATTATTGTTATTCTCCTTAAAGGTCTGCATTCAAAATCCCAGTCTCTCCTTGTTTCTTGAGCCCCCCCCCCGTTTCATCATAATCTCTTTCCACTTTGAATTATAGTTTTTTGCTTGTGCTATGTATAAGAGCCTTAACTGTGTAGTGTCTTCCCCTCCCAGATAAAGTCCTTCAGCTCTTTATTAATAACTATCCACAGCTTCTCCTCTGGCTGATAACAATATGCCTGATCTGTGTATAAAAATCTAATAAAAAGTTTTTCAAAAAAATGAAAAAATGTGTAACAACAATTTCTCAAATGCTGTCTTTCTTTTAGTGCTATCTTATGCCATACAGTCATCTTATCGTTTGCCTCCTTGCCTTCAGCTTCTGCCTTCTTCAGCCCCTCTACTTCCTTCCTAGTATTTCTCTGTGCTGTTGTTATCGCAATGCTAAAGATATAGCTTATTTCTACTTGTCAGCTCCAAAGCTCACACATCCTATCTCAGTGCTTTCTTTCTCTATACTCAAGATGATTCCCACAATGACAGGTGTTAATTCAGCCCTGCAGACGAAATCCCAGCTGAAGTCTACCTCACCAAGAAAATGATGCCTGCAGCTATTTCCACTGAAAATATTTAAGTAAATGCTGTACTGATTATGACCTACTTTTAAGCAGTATTTATAAAGTAGAGGGTCAGACCTGGTACTGCAGTTCTTTGAGATCCCTGATAATATGTCTCATGCTTTAACAATAATATATAATATGCTAATTTGGTGATTTATAGATGGGAGAAAGAGAATATCTTCGGTGACCCTAGGTTTAACAATGCGATCCTATATAGACGTTTCGTAGATGACGTCATAATGCTATGGAATGGGGGCGTGGACAAATTAGAAGATTTCATTAGTTATATGAATGATACCACCTCATTTCTCACATTCACTTATGAATACTCCCTGATAAGGGCTGATTTCTTGGATATTACCATAACAAAAGGAAACATCAATAGCTTGGCCACCACCCTGCACAGGAAGTCATGTTGGAGGAATAGCATCCTCCACTATGACAGCTTACACCCACGGCATATATTTCGCAACATCATAAAAGGTCAGATAAGCAGAATATTAAAAATATGCAGTGATAGACTGGATGCCCTACGATTGATCGAGCAGCAAAAACACTTTTTTATAGGCAGAGGATACCCAGCTAAATTGATTAATGAAGTAATTGAATCTATGCTAGGGAATCCTGTGTCATGGAACAAAGTAGGACAATCTGTGAATAGAAGAGAGAAAGGCAATAGCATTAAATATGACATCAAATATACCAGTGATGTTGAACATTTAATTGGGATAATCCAAGGGAACTGGAAAATCTTGCTCTCAGATCCATCCTTCCGGCAGTTGATAGGTAATAAACCTAGCTTCAGATTTAATAATTGCATGAACCTCAAAAGGTTACTATGTAAAGAGAAGCTTGATATTGGTCCTGTAGACATTAGAGCGCAAATAAAGACAGGTACTTATGCATGTGGCAGATGTTCCATATGCAAGTTTATTAAAAGAACACAAGGTTTTAGGATTCCAGGTATTAATGTAATTTTTGAACCTACTTTCTATGCCACATGCAATACGCAAAGTGTCATTTACCTTGCAACTTGTAACCAATGCGATAGCTATTACGTAGGCATGACATCACGTAGGCTCAGAGACCGAGTCTACAACCATGTCTACGATATAAAGAAGAAGAATCCCACTAGTGCGTTAGCTACACATTGCATTGACAGGCCTTCACATAGTTTTAGTTTTCTGGTTTTGCAGGTTATTAATCCCAATAGGAGGGAGGGTGATCACTTAGGTACAATAGAGATGTTCGAACTTAGGTGGATTTTGAGGTTAAAGGCGCACATACTACCGGGTCTTAACACTGCTGTTAATATTCGCCCTGCTCTGTTAGGATCCTTATGACACAACGACTAACTATGTATATTGACAGTTATTGCATGGTTTTGGAATCAGTATTATAATTTCCTGTCATGCTTTGACATGAAATGACATGTTGTTTATGAGTTGTTTATTTTAAATATTTTTATATTTCATGTCAACAGTTTGCATTGCTGAATTGGATAAAAACTGTGAATAATGCTTGTTGACTGATTTTGATTTTCCAACATCTTGAGGTTTTAATCCCCAATTGAGTGTTCATATATTATATATTAATATTTGCCTTACATTGGTAGGACCATTCTGATATAGCAATTAAATACACATTTTGAGGTACCATCTATGAACTTTGGGGTTAGCGTGGGAGGCTTGGATGGTCCTGTTATATCATGATTGTCGCCTATGATACTTTTGTTTATTAAGCTTACATATTCTTTGCAAACTTGGCGACAGGAAGTTATGGTATGTATATGTATTTGGAATGCCACATATATTTTGACCTAATATGGTTATAACATCTGATGAGGAAGATCTTAGAACCTTCATGTTTTTATAATGTACAGCGTGACCTGCTCTGGGTACATTGAATATTAGGCATCAAGATGAAGGTCCGTCGGCTATATCATGTTTGCCGATGTGTACACATAGGACCATTCTGATATAGCAATCAAATACACATTTTGAGGCACCACACATGAACTTTGGGGTTAGCGTGGGAGGTTTGGACGGTTCTGTTATATCATGATTGTCGCCCATGATATTTTCTGTTTATTAAACTTATATATTCTTTGCAAGCTTGGCGACAGAAAGTTATGGTATGCATATGTATTTGGAATGTCATATTTAATATTTTGACCTAAAACATGGTTGTAACACCTGATGAGGAAAACCTCAGAACCTTCATGTTTTTATAACTCACAGCGTGACCTGCTCTGGGTATATTGAGTATTAGGCATCAAGATGAAGGTCCATCGGCTACAATTTATATTGAGTATTAGGCATCAAGATGAAGGTCCATCGGCTATATCATGTTTGCCGATGTGTATATAAAAAACGCCAATGAAAATAAGAAATCAAAATATAAGAAGCAAAACTGATAACATCTTTAATACTTGATGTATAAGTTATAAATATTTTCTTGGTTTATTTTTGTATATACTGATGACTATACGCACAATTGTTTGATGACTATAGTCTCAGAATGACAATGAATTATAAAAAGTGTGTCAGCTAAGAATCATGTTGGTTCCATTCGCGTTGTTAACCTGATGTGACGTAAGTTATTTAAAGTAGTGAAACACAATTCATATATTCAGCTGAAGCGTATATGGATATGTCAGCGTTTTATGAACTTTTTAATATTTGTATTAAGTCACTATCAGATCTGTGTGACATGATATTTTTAAATATCCAGTGTGTTTCGGTGTTTTTAGTGAAAGGATGCAGGATTTATATTTGTATTACTGACTGCATTTTTTGAGAGAAGTGACACACCTTGGTGGTTACTTTAACTGCATTAATTGTTGTTTTAATTAATTAGTTAATTGATGATTGTTGTGATATATAAATGGGCGTTTTTTATGTGAAAAATGTAACCTGAGGAAGCGCACTCGTGTGCGTGAAAGCGCTTGTTCTTATAAAATAAAATTGGATTTTTATGTTATCGTGGTGGTTCCCAGCAGTGTTTCTTCTTCATGCTTTAACAATAAAAGAAACTGGAGTCTCCTGGCATCCCTCTATGTGTTTCTGTTAGTAGCACTCCCTGACTGGTAGGGAAATGTTGTCTCATGGTTTGTTTCCTTCTCGTTTTCTCACACTCATGTACATTTATGCTGCATGCACTGCTGGGAGTAGCCTGCCTTTCCTTTCTTCTTTAAAGCTAGGAGACTGCAAAAAAAGTGTGCTTGTAAACATAAGTAGATTTTGTTTCTTCAGTAGAGAATATTTTTGTGAAATTGGGAGAAGCTCAGCTCCCTAAACATTCATTCCTGTCAGTCTGCACATGCACAGACTGACTCCCACAAATGCAGGGGGGTATTTATTTAAACTCTCCAAGCTCCTTATAAAAAACAATTATTGCAATGCGGTGGAGGTATGAAAAAATGTCTTTAAACTGTTTATGTGAAATTAAACAATATCTGTAACATTAGCTTTCCGTTCACTTTCTCACACAATCTTCCTCATTGCTTTTACAGACGCACAGCAGACAGTGCTGGATGATTTGTCCACATGGCTCTTAGCCTAATACCAAAGATATATTTCCTTTATACTGTCATTTTCAAAACTCTCTCACCATATTTATGTTTTCCTTATCTTTTCTCATGGTTATTCCCACTATAAGCAGTACTCATTCTGCCCTACTGATGCATTCCCAGCTGAAGTATTCCTTACCAGTCAAAAGATGCTTGCATCTACTTGTGCTACAAGACATTTAAGTAAAGGCCATACATATTATAACCTACTTTTAAGTAGCATTTACAGAGTAAACTATCAGACCTGGGAATGTTATTCATTCAGATCCCTGATAAGATGCTTTAACAATAAAAGGAAGTGGAGCCTTTGAGCATCCCAATGTGTGTCTGGATAAGCAGCCCTCCTTGACTGGTAGGTAAATTTTGCCTCATAGCTTGTTTACTTCTCATTACCCCACTGCTTTGTAGGTTTATGCTGCACTAGCTGTTATGTATAGCCTTGCTTATCTGCAAAAAGTACATTTGTAAATACATGCAGATTGTTTCTGCTTCATAGATTTTTTTTTTTTTTGGTTTACTTGGAGGAGCTCACCTCCTTGAATGCTGTATCCTAGTCGACAATCTGTGTAGAAGCAGACTGATTGGCACCCACTAATGCTGGGAGTGTTTATTTACATACTCTAAGTCCCTTAGAAAAACAAATGCTATAGTGGGGTTTGGATATGAGGAATACATTTCATCTGTGGGTATAAAATGAACAAATTTGTAACACTACTCCTCCATTCTCTGTCACACGCAAACCATTTCTCTTTTTCTTATTCATATATACAGTGAGGAGCTATAGAAGATTTTTCTAGTAACCACTCATACTGTTTATGTGTTTTGAACTTATATTAATGCTTCCTAGTTAATAATATTATGAAAAGGGATTACCTGGTAGCTAATGACAGAAGAGTAGTTTATTTTCATAAATAGTGTAGAAACCATTGTATTCGGTACTAGTTTGGAGAGAATGTAGGTTGAATTGTGATGCTGTCTTTTAACTGAATTATATCTTATTACAAACAAAAGATGAAAGATAAATAGTCAAGAAGTACAATAAACAGTTCAAACACATACACGCACAAGCACACACACACACACACACACACACACACACACACACACACACACACACACACACACACACACACACACACACACACACACACACACACACACACACACACACACACACACACACACACTCACACAAAACATTAACAGAGGAACAGCAAAATTAACCAACATTAAACTATTTGCTTTATTTACATGACTCAGCATTCTTTGACATTAGAGTATCAATTCAAGCTACCAAATAGATACTCTAAGAGCATCAAACCTAAAGTTGTGAAGATGTCCATATCACTGAGATGTATGCTTTGTAGATAGGTGTGTCCATACAGAAGGGATGTTAATTCATTCTCCATCACTTTTAAACAAGTAGACTATGTAACCTACGTGTTTATGTAAAATGAGTTCTACATACTCTAACAATAATGTCTTTTATAATTTCTACTCTCTAGTACAAATCATATTAATTAAACTTGCCAGCACCCATCCCACCTTCACTTCAGGGGAACTATGAGTACGTCCCTTATTAACTACCACAGAATGCTGGCATTCCCATGCATAATTCTAGGTGACACCAAATACTTCTTCTAGCATCCATTTCCAATGATTGTAGTACCCCCTAATATGTGGGCAATCATAAAAGATGTTGGGATTATCGGCCCCACATTCTCCACATTCTCCACACTTTTAACAGTTGCTGTAATATTTCACTCTCCATCTAAACTGCCTTGCAGGTGTAGATATCATTCCTGTACACATCTCACCTGTTGGTCTTTATGTGTCGATCACCTATTTGGCCAATATGGACAGTGAATACTTGATACCACTCTTTAGCAATCCATTTGATTATGTCTTGTCTTTCCCAGGTCCCCTCAAGCAGGTATTCAGCCACATTTATCTTTAGCTCCCATGTATCTTTATAAAAAAGGCATGTTTTTATCTTTGAAGAAATTACCTATTTAGCCCAAATAATTGTTGTCTATGTGCAGTTAACGTGCTGTATGTGGGTTGTCAAATCCTGAAACATGTAAAAACGGAAAAAAAGTGCCAAACAAACTACTAGGAAAAGGCACAGGGATCCAGTGAATCAATGAAGACCAAATAAGAATGCCTTAACGCTGATTTATTTATAAAATAATTGTATAGCGTTTTCAAATTGTCCAAATGGGTGAACTATTTTGGCTCACTTATTTGGAATTCCAACCCTATGGCAATTCATTTTTCATAGAGTTTTGAGGATTGGCTAATAATTGGACCCACTCTTTAATATTTTCTTTAGACCAGTGTTGCCCTTTTTTCTTTCTTATGCACTCTAAAATCAAGGGATGGTGCAAAATTACATTTGTAAGTACCAAATCCCAAGCAAAACACCAAACTCATTCTGCATGCAGATTCACTATCAGCTCTTACGGAACTTTTTTAAGGTCATCCCTTGACGGACTGATCACTAATGCTCTCAGGATCTACTTTCCGTCACTCTCAATAGCTTGGCCAATTTAAATGCAATGACATACCTAGGTAAATGGGGAGGTCCCACCTCCAAAACACTTTGGAATATTTGCCAGTAATGACAGTATACGTCTACCTCATACCTAAAATATGTCATTGATCTGAACTTGTAAATGTTTGATACTGGGGTTATTTATTGGAATAAGCAGGTTCCTTCAAAGATACTTGAACTGAGGTATCACCATGATCTGCAAAGCTTGGATTTTACCTGTGATAGAATGTAACTGCACCAATTTTGTCAGGTAACTTTCTGCAGTTTTGGTGATTAGAGCAAGGAGGTTATCACCATGTACTGTGTAAGTTATTGCATTCATGTAAACCCAGACATTTAGGGTGAAGTGTTACCAGTATAGTCAGATCTTCTAGCTCATGATAAGTTGTACTGTATTTTAATACCGTCAACTTGGCTAAAGTGCATACTAGGCCAGTGACTACATTAAAAAAATGAAAGATTTCCTAAACCATCTGAAGAACCTTAGGTAGTTTATCTCTTAGTAGTATACAATCATTTGCAAACAAATTAAAAGCACTGCAGGCAGCTTTCATAGATCTCATCTGTTTTAACCCTGACTCTGTAGGCTAACTTCTGCACAACTGAGAGAAAGAAGCCTGGAGGCGGAGGACAGCCCTGTCTTACACATCTGACTATCTATCCTAGATCTGAAAGAATTATGTTTACAACTACAACTACAATGAATGAAGGCACTGTGTAAAGATGTTTCACCCAGTCAATAAGGCGATCTACAATGCTCCTATGTTCCAGGACCTTAAATAGAAAATCCCAGCTCACTATATCAAAGGGTACCTGTTATTTAATCGACCGTTTAGAATGTCGAATACTGGAAGTTCAAACGGGGAAGTTCAAAAAATAGAAATGTTGAAGCCGCGGAAATTCAAATTCTTTCCCAGGGAAAGAATTTGGTTGGTTGTTTCCGCGACTTTGACATTTTCTCCACTGTGGTGCGAAAGTTACGGAATTGGTTAAGGTAAGTGTGCAAGTGTGACGGACGTTGGGATTAGGGTGCGGGTAATGGTACGTGTGCGATAGTGATGGACTTTAGGGTTAGGGTGCAGGTAAGGTAAGTGTACGATAGTGACTGACTTTAGGGTTAGGGTGCGGGTAAGGTAAGTGTGCGATAGTGACAGACCTTAGGGTTAGGGTTTAGGTTAAGGCTAGTGCATAGATAGTTGTGTATGTAAGGTGTAGTGTAGGTTTATTAGGTTTTTGTTGTGCCTGTGTTGTGTGTGTGTTTTTCGGAACAGCAAATTTTTTTCCGTGGGAAAAAATTCGCTGTTCTGAGGTTTCGATGTTGTCATATTTCGAACTTCCAAGCAAAAGTGATGGACTTTAGGGCTAGGGCTCGGGTAAGGTAAGTGTGCGACAGTGACGGACTTTAGGGTTAGGGCACGGGTAAGGTAAGTGTGCAATAGTGACGGACTTTAGGGTTAGGGTGCGGGTAAGGTAAGTGTGTGATAGTGATGGACTTTAGGGTTAGGGTGCAGGTAAGATACGTGTGATATTGACAGACTTTAGGGTTAGGGTGCAGGTAAGATACGTGTGATAGTGACGGACTTTAGGGTTATGGTGCGGGTAAGATAAGTGTGCAATAGTGACAGACCTTAGGGTTAGGGTTTAGGTTAAGGCTAGTGCATAGATAGTTGTGTATGTAAGGTGTAGTGTAGGTTTATTAGGTTTTTGTTGTGCCTGTGTTGTGTGTGTGTTTTTCGGAACAGCAAATTTTTTTCCATGGGAAAAAATTCGCTGTTCTGAGGTTTCGATGTTGTCATATTTCGAACTTCCAAGTTCGAACATATGGTGTTCAAAATTTTTGAAGTTCGATTTTATGACATAGACCTGTATCAAATGATGTCAAACAAAACAATATCTACCCTCTGAGGGTGCTGTCCATAATCCATATGAAAAATTGCTAAATTCTACCAACTATCAGCTATTGCTCTGCACCTGACAAATCCCTTTTGTCCTACTTGGATAAGGGAAGATATTCTTGCCTCCAGGATCTTTTTAAATCTTGATTAAGAAGTGATATCAGTCTAAAGTCACTTAAACATTGCATTTTCTCTTAGAGTTTCAGAATCAAGATTGTAATAAGGGTTGTTATGTGCAAATCAATTTGGTGAGTTACATAAATAAGTAAATACACTCCAGAGTTTACTCTCTCTCTCCATTTATAACATTTTGAGGAGAAAACAACCATCCTCAGGACTTTGTTGCATTCTAACTTTACAATTGCTTTACAATCACTTGTGTGATGTCATAGTAGGTAATGGGTTGACCAAAATTGCCACTGTTCTAGACAAATGGATATGATTTTGCCACAGAAAAGGCCAAGGTGGAGGGGGATATAGCTTGACCTGAAATAAAAACTTTAATGAAATAGGGTCTGAAAGAATGCCTGATCATTATATATTATGTTAAGGTGGAATCAGTTGAGTCTGCATTATGGTTTTTTGGGGGTTAACTAGTGGAAAACACAGCACTATACATTTAAGATCCCCTTCCCTTCTCAGCCACTGGTGTCACCATCTTCAGATAAGTTCCCCTTTCTGCTTTTGAGATTTCCAGCACACAGATTTCAATAACTAATTAAACTTGTCTTCAGATCCTTTAACATAGTTCTACCGCTATCAATCAGTATATGATCTTGTGCAGTCTTCATTCCCTAGTTTTCCCCTCAATGGCACCTCTCTTCATCCTCACTCTAAAGCCCTGTTGTTCCTAGAGTGGCTAATTTGCACCCTTCATATCAATCTCTTTCATAAGAGGTTTCCCTGAAGCCATTCCTGTGGAGAGCATGAGATAGAATTAATGTTAAGCTTTCATTGTCACTGGGGTGTCTCTGGTGATATTGTGCCCTTCACCACCCCTGGAATAGGTAAATAATTAGAGTAATCTAGACGTGATCTGATAATGCAATACTATAGGTAGTGGGACTATGGATTCTATCTTTCAGCTTTGATGGAATGCACACAAAATCAATCCTGCTGTCTTGTTTTGCCAGATTCATGGAAAAGGGGGGGGGTAGTTAAATCTGGCTAAAATTCATGCCAGATGTCTTTCCAATTTTGACATGCCATTCGCTGTTTCAGTATTTCTTGCTTTTTTCTTATGCTGCTCTGGTTGTGGAAGAACCTGTTTTTGTGTCTTTTAAATCAGCTGTCAAAATGTAGAATTTGATGTTTGTTAATGCCATTTGACAAACTCAGAGAAAATATAAAAAAATCACCATTATTAGGTACACAAATAGTTCCAGTGATCCATGGCTAATTATCTGTCATCATATGCCACTCTGTTTGGTACCCATCCATCTTATGGCCTGCATGCATCATTATATAGTCTCTTGCTCTAAGCTTGTTGGTATCCCAAAATTTTAATTTTGTTTCTTGAAAACAGACTATTTGTGCTCCTTTACGCTTAACTCTGGGGTATCCTCATTTGCCCAATGAGTTGTTCCGCTAACATTCCATGAGAGAAGCTTAACAAATTGTGATGCCATTGATAATGAAATGTTAACCCAACCTCCTGCATCTTATAATGTAAAAAATTATATAACTAAGGTGTCTTGCATGCTATTTTTGTTTTTTTGCTATCTTATGCCTTACAGTCGTTCTCTCTCTCTCTCTCTCTCTCTCTCTCTCTTTCTTTCTCATCTTTCCTCTGAATGGCTGCCATTTTTAGTTCCTCCCTCTCCTCCTAAAATCTGTTTCTACACACCACTATTATTATATTATTAAAGATATAGCTCTTTCATATACACCCTTTGCAAAGCTCACTCTCTATATCTCTGTTTTCATCATATTTTTTAAGGGTTATTATCGCAATAAGCAGAGCTCATTCTGACCTACTGGTACAGTCCCAGATGAAGTCTCCCTTCCAAAGAAGAAGGCATCTGCAGCTATTTCCCCTACAAAACATTTAGGTAAATGCTGTATGGATTACAGTTTCTTCTTAAGAGACATTTAAAAAGTAAATGCTCATACCTGGGTCTGTAATTCATTCAGATCCTTGATAATGTGCTTCAATCACTTGCAAAAAAAAGGAAAGGGAGTCTTCTTGTAGCCCACTGTGTATATGTATAAACAGCACTTCCTGATCAGTAAGGGAAATTATGCCTGATGGATTTTTCCTTCTCATTCTCACACCCCATGTCATATGTTGTCTACGCTGCTGGGAGTAATTCCCATTTTATCTTTAAAGCTATGGGATCACCAAAAGTGTATTTGTAAACATGTGTAGATTTGTTTCTCCTATCTAGAAACTTTTTGATTTAATTGATGGAGCTTACTTCTTTAAACACTGGCTCTCATCTGGCAGTCTGCCATAAGCAGACTGATTGGTTCCTGTCAACACTAGGGTGTTTACACTGGTTGGTTCCTTCCAACACTAGGGTGTTTACACTGGTTGGCTCCTTCCAACACTAGGGGTGTTTACACTGGTTGGTTCCTGTCAACACTAGGGTGTTTACACTGGTTGGCTCCTTCCAACACTAGGGGTGTTTACACTCTCAAAGCCACTACTAAAAACCACCCCTCCATTCACTGTCTCATGGAAACCCATTTCCTTCACTCCTTATCCATGCATGCAGTGAGCAGCACTGCATGTTTCTCTGCTAACTATTGATCCTATTTATTTGTTTGGAGTCACGCTGGATTATATCCTTTGATTAGTGCTCGTCCTCTCTTATCCTTTCACTTATCCCAGATGAGAAACTGGAATCAATAGCTGCTTGGGTGGCTCCTGATGGAAGACAACTATTTCTCTCCTTAACACGACAACACCACCACAATAAAATAGATAAACAACTAGGATTCAAATGAAGTACAAACCACTCAGTAAAAACTGTTTTTACTGAGTGGTTTGTACTTCATTTGAATCCTAGTTGTTTATCTATTTCTCTCCTTAAGTCTCCTTGGAATGTCTGTGACCTTCCACCATGAAAGATGATGAGCTCACCTCCCTGTCCTGTAGCCTCATGTATAAATCCTTCACCTGTAAGCCTTACACTTAACCATTATCCCTCCCTCCACCTAGCCTCCCTGCCTTAATTCAAAACTTGTTTCACCCCTTGCTGCCACAATTCCTGCCTGTAACCCTGAGTGGTCTCTTTTACTTGTCTTCTATCCTCCTTCCTGTTCTCACATTCTCTTTCCTTTACTTCACTGATATTGTTAATTCCTTCACGTGTCCTACCCCTATTTATGTTTTATCTTTGACATTAACATTTCTTGTTGCTCTTTCACACTGATTTCTCTGTCTGAATGCAACATGATCCCACATTCAGTCAGAAACGTTACATTATCTATGTTATTGGCCATTTCTTCCTGAAATGAGGTCCCATGCTAAGAAACAGATAGACTAACTCTCTCAGGCCCTACCTCAAACTCCATAGCATCCTTGTAGGACTCCCTCCTCCTTTATATACATCCAAATTCTCTTCTTCCATCAAACCCACCACTCTGCTTAGGGGTTTCAGCGTCCACCCCCAAAAACTTTGTCCACATCTTCTCAGATATTGCCATTTATTATTTTGCTATAGCACACCGGATTAATCTGTGAATTTTGAAAACTAGAAATCCACTACAGAAATTCTTATCACACCATAAGCTTACCTCTGTTTACCCCACGTTCACTAATTGCCTACAGCACATCCACCATTTGAAGCATTACATTTCTTGCAATCTCTATATTTCCAATTGCTTGTTCTTCTGGATGACCACACTTTGATACATTCATTCTCTGTGGTGAGAGCTGAGCAGAGTGTGGTTTCTGCATCTAGCTGTAGTCTCCCCTGCACATACTTTTGGTTGCCATGCAATGGCCATTAGCAATATATAACCTTGCATACATATGTGACACAATCAGTTGGCACTACTCATCTTGTAGACTGCACCTTCCATGGGATGCTGCAGTCTCCATAGGAGTTTAAACCATATATAACATACGGAGACACATGATCCTACCCCACCCCTTAGATTCAAACAAGACAAGCCTCAGAATGTCACCCACACTAGCACCACAGATGCTTAGAGTTACTAATGGAGCTCAGATCACTTAAGTCAAACATAGGGCTCAATCCTTCTATGCCAATAAGGCCGGAGCAATCCATAGGAATAGCAGTAGCATAGAGTCAAGTAAAGTGGCTTTCCCAGCAGAATTGATCACATACCTTTTTTATTTTAATAACAATTAATAAATAACAGCATGTGTTCATCAATGACATGTCTCTTATCATCCTTGACAAACATATGAGAAGCCTTCCCAGTGATCCAGTGAATGAAGGCATTTTATACTAGTATAGAATCAGCTAAATTGATTTAATAAATAGTGGACTGACCACATTAGCCTTTCAATTTACAGAGTTTAAGTTGATGTAGAAATAGCTTTAAAGACCTGGCATCTTTCAAGCAAAACCCTTGTGTAATATTTAGCATGGATTGCCAATTTTAAGCGCAGTGCAAATCACTTCATTCTTGATATGCCTGCCTCAATGGTTCTTATAAAAAAACAAATTAAATGGAAAGTTAATTGATTCATCCTCTTGTGATAACTATTTTATTGGATACGTGATGGAGATATTAGATGAAATGCAGCTACCGCTGTTCACTGTATGATTCTCTGGACTAGCCATGCTTAACTGCATATATGTCACCTTTGCTTGGGATCTCCTGTTACTTTCTACAGTTTGCCATAATAGTGGGCAGTTTACTCAAATCTAGCCCTCATTTTCATCCAATTGCCCACTTTTTACAATCTTACACTTTCTCCCATAGTTTTGACAAAGAAACATGTGACTTCCAAGAGATGTGTGAATGGATAGCTGCTTTCCCTCCATTACCTTTATGATATAGGTGGTAAGCAATCCTTTCAGCAGCTCTTTCTTTTGAAACATTTCACAATATGTGGTTGAACTGAAGCTGCCTCCTGTATATATATCTGTTCAACAGTTATCCTGCAAACGTACTTTGTGTCCTTGCATGAGCAGTGTCTTCAACTTCTCCACTTTCCTGAGCAACCAGCATTTTGCCCTAAGTAAAAGTATTTTGCAGAGCAGTTCATTTTTCTGTCACCAGGGTTAGAGTCGAATCACCATATGAGCTCTGTTGATCAACAAGAACACATTGTGGAGATAGTGTGGCATTAGCTTAGATTGAATACTTAAGAGCTGCACTGGATCCCTTCCTTCTAGTTCCTTAACAGTCTGCTAAGTTTTATGTTGCCTCTTGTACCTCTATGTTCAAAATCTTGCTTTATCTCCTCCGATGTGTCATCATGAATCTGGTTCCAAAATGTTGCGGTGTTCCTTTATTTCCAGCACCTCATATCTTATGGCTGCAAGGCCATTCCTCATGCTGGCTATATTAAGAGATAATTCATCAAGTTTTTGCAAGAGTAATGTTGATTTTGACCCCTACGTACTGTTTGCACAAGTTACTGTTTCATGTCTGCTAACTTTCATGCAGCTTGTTCTTCCACAAACTAGGTTAAATGAAAGAACATCTGCAAGTTTCAGCTGGGGCACATGAATCAATTAGCTATATTATTCAGTGTGAGCAGCACTGTCCACTTTTTATTCTACCTTCAGAACTTATATCAGTTAACCCAAATTCATATATGAAGGTTTGGTAGAGTGGTAATTTCATATTCCTATTTAAGCAATAAATTCATTGGTTTCTGCTCTTTCTCAAGCTTAGGTCTGTTGACATTTGTAGGAATGTATATGATCATGCTGAAAAAAAAGCCTGGTCATATTCAAGCAGCCCTCTCCCATATATACATGCCAATGGTAGTATACTGTTAATTTCTCTGCTTTTTATTTCATGCAATCCAAAAATTATGCAACCCCAGAAGAGCTTAATTGAAAACATACTTTCTCATATCTAAATCGCAATGGCAAATGCACTGTAGAATGCATCTAAGCTGCAGACTGCTATTCTATTGTAATGTTATGTTTATGATATTCATTGTTAACAAATGCTACATCATTTTTAAAGTTATTGTTTCTCACAGTTAAAGTATTTTCATCCCAGTGTTAAATAAACTGTAAGCCTAGCCATACTGTTATGTACATTAGCAGTTATGAATTAAATAACCTGTGAATAGTCGCTGTATCTGTTATCATAGTTGCCTTACAGCAATATAAAGTTAAGTCTGTTGAAGAAAAACATGCATGGATGTATATATATGTGTATACACACACACACACACACACAAACACACACACACACACACACACACACACACACACACACGAGTTCTATCACCGATTGAGTGTGTGTTTGGTCAACAGGTGTTTAGCTGACATTTATGACTGAATAAACAGTTAGGGAATATACTCCTACCCTGTGATTCTTCAGTCTTGAAGTTAGTATATATAATTAGCAGAGGGTGTGGGGTGCAGAGGGCCTTCCCCCCTATAAAACAAAAATGCTTTATTTGTTTTTTCCATGCTCTGAGGTTGTTTCTCGGCACATGCATAGTTGCTTTTTGAAGTATGTGGTTTTGATGTAAAGATGTCAATATTTAGCATTTTGATAAAAAGTATATATATCTTTAGTGGCATGCATATAGAAAGTGGATAATGTGGATAATTTGCCTTTAAATGTGTGCCGAAGTGTGGAGTGTTTGTACATTGTCACAACAGTTAGTTATGAAAAGATTCTGTAATAGACAGTAATACGTTTGCACTTACCATTTACCATGCTATAAAAGGAAGTTCCCAGTGCCAAGTTCTGTGGAATGTGGAAAGGTACCAAACAGGTACTATTTTGTGGACTTGGAAGCTAAAGTACTCTGCCCGGTATATTTAATTTTGGAACTCAGAAACCAAAAAATCTTTATTTTCATTATGTTTGAAACAAAGAAGCCAAGAAATACTATCATTTTTACTTTCTGACAGCATATGACCAAGATATCTGTGCCTTTTATAAATCACTGCCTCCATTATTCCTTGACGTTATACTGGTGGGGAATGTAGACAGCTGGTGAGGGATTTGCCATTTATTGTTCCTCACAGTACCTTTGCTGCCAAGTGAAAAACAAATTTTGGGCTATCAGTGAGTGGTGCTGTGGTAGCGTTGTCACCTCACAGTAAGATGCTGTCTGGTTCGATTCTCAAGTAGAGTGTCTTCTGTGTGGAGACATGCATGAATGGGTGTACCTTTGTTGAAGGTTGTGCGCCAGGGCTGGTAACTCGGCACGTAAAAATCAACTACCAATCATTAGTGGACCGGAGCTCCGCTGTGGTGACCCCTAACTGGGAAAAGCTGAAAGACACAACAACAGTGTGCCATAGCAATGTTATTATAGTTTGCCTGAAGCTTTTCTACTGCAGTTACTGGAGATTTTAACTGGTAACCCTAACTGTTTGAACAATTACTAAAAAGAGTTTCTGAGTCACAGGTGGGGCTAAACAGAAGCTAATGCAACTTCAGTAACAGCTGATCATACTTGCTAACATTCCTGCCATCCCAAAGGTGGTACCTGTTATGCAAAACAATAAATAAATATAAATGCATACATACATACATGCATACATACATACATGTATACATACATATCAGTGCCAGGGCTAGCCACCCAGCTACATGAACCTTAGCTGTAAATGACTACTACTGTTGGTTGTGACATCCTGATCCCATGTAGAAAATGAGAAAAGGGGGTTGCGGATGGATGGATGCATAAATACATACATAAATGACTAAATAACCAGAAAGGATGAGGACCTCAAATCATATCTGATTCCTTTGCTATTGAATGTTACCCTACCATGGCGAACAGGAACAAGGATATATAAATAAAAATCCTGCTAGCTCAACTAATTGGAGAGGCACTGAAAATGGAAATGGACATGGAAAGAAGTGATTATGTGGATGATAAATGTAAAAAAGGAACTTTTGTCTTGGGCCAGAATAACCTCTGAAGTGTAAGAAATAAAATTGTGTAACTGGACTTTTAAAGCTGACAGGTGTATAACTCCATATGAATGATTTAAAACATATTTCAAAACGATGACTAGATCCTGAGATCAGCACTACACTGAAATATTAGGACTTTTGGCAGTAGACAAGTTTAAAAGAGGCCTGCCTCATAATGTGAGAAAATGGACATTGTGAAATTATTCATGAAATCTGACACAGTTAATGACACAATGCCTAAAACCAGATTTTTCTTTCTGTGTCTGAATCTGAGGTAAGTAATACATTTCCTGCTACATATTCTGTGAAACAAAAAGAAGCTAACTTGTTTCAAATGTGAGGGAAGGGTCACATTGTTAGGTTCTATGTTGTTAATATGGCAGTGAATGGTAAGAAAAAAGTGGAAACTGAAATGTATGCTATACATGAAGTTGTTCTTATGAAATGTGATAAAACTATAGAATGAATGACTGGGTCAGCAACCAAGCTAGTGATGTGTACTGTGTTTTTAGAATGAAGGTAGTTTCAAGCTCTACTAGATTCTGAAAGCATGAATTCCCTTGTCAGTGGTCCACTAGTAGGAAAACATAAGATTCATAACCAAAAGGTAGACATAATATGCATTTGCAGTGATAGAAAACAGTATCTACCCATACATGCAGCAATTCAATCAGTTCGAGGAAAACTATTAGATCCTGTGGCTGTAACCCATGATTTGACA
This sequence comes from Protopterus annectens, assembly GCF_019279795.1. Lineage (NCBI taxonomy): Eukaryota > Metazoa > Chordata > Ceratodontiformes > Protopteridae > Protopterus > Protopterus annectens. The sequence continues at coordinate 611,483,328 of NC_056730.1, read as the reverse complement.
TATGATGCAACATTGAAAGAGATTTTTTTTCCAATGTAAGGCACTGCGAGAAATATCGGAGAAAGGAGAATATATTTATACAGTGTGATATGCTGACACACTTTATAAGAATGAACTAAAGCAACAGCCTGATGCACCCATTCAGTATAAGAACGGGGTGAAAAGAGCAAGACAGTGACAATCATATAGAGGTTCAGAATCAAAACCAAGAGAAGCGGATGGTACAGAATCCATACAAGAGACTATAATATGCACGTGACAAAAAAGAACATGACCCAATGATACAAGAACAGAACTCAAAACTCTTAAGAGATGTCAGTTCAGAAACTGAAGGTGAAATGACAGAGAACCCTGGAATAGGAACTGGGACAAGGGTAAAGTCTGAATAGAGATTTACAAGAAATAATGTTGCACAAATTGAGATACAAATTGAGGAAGCAATGCACCTTATTGAATATATTAAAAAATGTGTGTACTAAAAATGAGTTAAGTGGGAGAGTGCAGAGTTCTGAGCTCATTTCTGCTAGTGTCAAGACAAAAAAAAACTCACTTAAAAGCAGATTCTAAACAATAGGTATCTGCAATCAAGGAAAAGAGTAAAACTGAAGATACTTTTCATGAGATACTCTTTCTAGATGGAGGGAAACAAACAAAAGGAAAAAGTGAGATGATGGTGTCAACTCACACTAAGACAGAGGAAGACTGACCTATAAAAGAAAACAGTGCATTCAAGACACTTTCAGTGATAGTACAGACCATATAGCAGAAGATTATTTTTGTCTAGAACTAACCATTGCAGGGGAAACCAATGAAAAACATGCAGTGGTAGGGTTTATGGTGTTAGAAGGGGGTGTTAGAAGCTATACCTCAAGAGAAGCTAATGAAGAAAATGACACTGGGCAGGATTCACGAAGCCTCCATGTAAGAGTTATAAGTCTTACACGGAGGCTGCAGTTAAACGGAGTGATGTCAGCATGCTCTGCATATTCATGAGAGCATGCTGACTCACACCTAAGGCTAACACGGTCCATGTAAGAAAGAAGGGGGCATGTCCACAGGGCGAGCCATGGAAATGGACACGCCCCCAGAGGAGTCACAGTCCCGAAAGTAAACACCCACGAGCGAGCCCAAGTAAATGTCAACAAACACAACACAACACATGCCCCCACAGACTATAAACATATAAAACATAAACATGAGCATTTATATATTTTTTTCTAATTATAAAAATGTTTGCGCGGGTGTGCCCTCCGCTTAACCACAGTTAGCAGTCAGTGAAGAAGCATATAAGTTCTAAATATGCAAAGTAAGCCAAGAAGAAATAGCGTAGCGGTAGAGATGTCGTCTCCAGAGGAGGCAATCACGGTTCGAGCCCCAACAACATCTTTGTTTTTTTTAGTGAAATAAGCACAAAACAATCCCCTGACACATATGTACAGATATATAAGCATATATTATGTAAAATGTAAGGAAATGGGCCATATAGGTAGAAGAAATGTGAGACAATAAAAGAAAAATAATGCAGAACTGCTCATAGCTGAGCTACGCTCTAACAAGCTGAGTATGTCTGCCTATAGGTGAGCAGTGGTTTACCAAGTGTAAACTGAGTGCCCGGGGTTGAGCAGCACTTTAACACACTGCAATCGTGTGCCAGTAGCCGAACTGAACGAAATATGCATGCTGAAAGGCAAATGACGCTTAAACCAATGTAACTCGTATGCGCGATGCGCAGCTCCACGCAAACAAGCTTACCGGCGGGCACCGTTGAGCAAGCTGAATTAAAACAGCCTATACACAGACACAACTCCCAGACTGTCTAGACATGACCAAAAAAAAAAGCAATTCCGAGACTCGAACCCAGGATACTATGCACCATAGTCAAAGTACAGAAGCACTAAGCCAGGACATTTGTACTGAGAAATGCAGAAATAGCAGCTATATATGAATGAATGCAAAGAGAAGCATGACAAAGCAGGTTTTGTGAAGCTGATACATTTCCAAACTGGCCAATCACACATAAGTGCGGGAAAAACGGCATATATAAGCACCATAGGTGGGAATACACAGCAGAACTGATTGTGGAAAGTACTTGCAGTCAGAATGTCAGGTGTAGGTGAGGGTAGCTGCTTTCGAGCACAGTGGTGGGGTGTTGAGGAGTCCAGATATATGGTCTGGCTCCTTGTCCATGATCACGAGGCCCAACTCATGCAGGGCCAGGTCCTCTGGGGTGTGTACAAAGCTGAGGCGTGGGACCGTTTGGCTCGTGATCTCACCAGTGCCACAGGAATACCAAAGACTGGTGAACAGGTCCGGCACCACCATGCGGACCTGAAGAGACGCAAGTAGGACCAACTGAACCGTTGGATCCAGGAGGCCCGCCAAATGCCCAACGCCCCACTACTGAGTAAGTTACATGTAATTATTTATTAAGAAATAAAAATAGCTGATAATATGTAGATGTGCTTACCAATATCACTTAATTTATGTTACAGCTGCAGGTGTAAGGACTGCGAATCACAGAGCCCATGGTGAGAGGCTCCTGTGGTTGTGCCACCAGGCAGGTTAGTAGACCTCTCCCTGTAAATGTAAATAAAAAAAATGCCTGACAGCTTGTAAAAGAGTGCAGTGTAGTCAGTTAGTATTAAAAAATGCAAGTAACAGTGTAAGAGAGAATCTGCTAGATGTTCAACCTGTAACGTAATAGCACATAACCTGCAGTAGCCAGTATATTACAGCCACACATGTTCAGTACAACAGATGTGTGAGTAATATCCCTCTGTTTAAACTGTGAAACCTGACACAAGTGAGACTGTGGGAAAGGATAGTTGTAATCATGTAAAACATGTAAATAAAGCCTAGAATCTTGTACCATCCTTAATTGTAGCTATAAAAGAAGTAGGAGTGTGAGAAAGAGATATGGCTCCACCAGAAAGGTTGTATTAACTCCTGAATAAATTATACTGCAGTCAGTATAGCATGAAATGAAAGAGAGGGGCACAGAAAATAGAAGTGGAGCTGAAATATGTGTGTCCCACAAGTTGGATATGTAGCTGTACCTTAGCAATATGCAAATATTTTGTTTGTATGCAATACCAACCATCCACAGTTGTCTAGAGCCATAGAAATGAAAAGTAGCAGGATGCTGTAACTGAACAGAGGGAGATCTGAACATGTACGAATAAAAATGCAATGTATATGAATGTAGCAGTAACATTCCCATCACCAACATGCTTAGGTTTGCACATAGGAAAATGTAGCCAGACCTGTAGGGTGCATATATCTGCAGCTATTAGAAATGTACAGCATATGTATAGGAAATTACAGTTTTTAATGTAATATTTCTCCACCCCACCCTAAACCCACAAATAATCCATCATGCATGAAATGGGTATGTGTACTTGCAATTAATTTCCACGGACATTTGTCCTGTTGACATTTGTCCTGTTGGTTCATAAATATTTGCACGTATGTTGATGCATGTGACCTCTTTATACATCTGACCCTGATGGCCTGTTGCCATCAATCAACCCTGCATGCTCTTGGATTGTGTACCATTGTTGAAATAATGCATGTGTTATGCCTGCTGTTTAATGTTCTGAATATATGGGTGTTTGGTTAATGGGAATACTAATGCATGCTGTTACAACTAATTCTGAATGGTACTGTTTGATAGTAATACACACCATCCTAAAATATTACAAAACACAGAACGACAGGGAAGGCGGGCCCCGATGGACCCACCTCTCCCACCTCAGCTGGCGACTGCACCTGGCACTAGTGCCCAGGCCGGACCCTCCTCTGGTGGCCCTGTGCCACCTGCAGGTAAAAGCACTGCAGGGGATGGGGCTCACCCCCCCTCTGCAAGCGTGGCTGGAGGAGATCGTACACTCACCCTCCGTAGTGTCCGGACTGTGGTGCATAGGGAGATCAGGCACTCTGTGCTTGGACCCCTACGTCAGCTCAAGGCACGGGTGGCACAACTAACGGGCGTGCCTGCTGCCCAGCCTACACAGCCCCCAGCACAGCCCCATCCCGGGCAATGAAGGCACAGTGGCAACTGCCCATGGGTGGGGATGTCAGTTCCACTGTTGCCATCTGTGGGTTCATGGGCTCTAGATATCCCAACACCCGTCCCCGTCAAATGTGTATCCCCCCCACATATGTCATACATCGCCCCTGTATGCGTCTTGTCTGTTAACCTCCCCTACCTACCTCCCCAACTATACCTACTACCCGTACCTGACATACCACTCTCACCTGAAAAAAAAAAAAAAAAAAAAAAAAAGAGCACTCTGTTCCTGCAAAATAATTACGCCCTATACATAGCTGCCCATTTCGCAGACATGTCCACTGGACATGTTAACTGGTAATTACAATTGGCTATACAACACATTTTGTTGTCCTCACCCCTCTCTCAGGGGTGGAAGGTTCCAAATTTCACACGAAATTACACATGTATGCACAGCTGTTGCTGATAAAGAAATGGGCAGCTATGGGCCTTTCCTACACCCTTCCTGCAAGTCCCGAGCTTGTTTTCCTACTGTCCTACCCTCTTAGTGACACCTTTTTCACCTCTTTCCTGTCTCCCCATTTTCATTTCTTTCAAAGAAAATAGTGTGGGTGTGCACAAGAGTAAACACTTTTAAGCAGTTGTAAGTGGGTGTGCGCTGGTGTGTGCTTAGCTACGCGTGTGTGCGCGAAGCTGAACACCAGTGCGCATGCGTGAGCTCTGCGCAAACCAGCGCTAAACTGCTTACAACTGATTAAAAGTGCCTTAGTCACTCTGACAAGGCCTGTAGACTGCTCAAAAGCAAAATAAAATCCCACTGTCAGTCCCGAACTCAGGACCTTGTAAACAGTAGGCTGCATGACTTGCCACTAAGCCATGACTGCTATGCAAGAACATTGAGCTACAATAAATATATCATGCAATAGTAGGAATTAATATAAAGGGAATATAGGATGTGTAGTACACAAAGCATGTCATGAATATTTACTGTCAAATGTAGTGGATTTCTACAATAGTAGCGTGTGAACAGAAACAGCCATGCTAGTTGGTAGCTACTAGGTAATAATGTCACTGTAGCACCTTGCAAGCCACACACATACTCACAGCAGGATAATCACTGCCCCTACCTCACAACCTCATACAGCAAGACATCTGGACTAAGTAATAAGAAATGTGGAGCCAAGGCCCACAAACAGGAACACATTTCAAATATTGCCCCTGCAAACCTAGACAGTTGAGAGAGTAACAGGTTTTGCACTAGTTTGGAGTTTTGGAAGGGTACGAAGTCTGTAACTGAAATGTGTATCACCATAGTCTGACTTGAGCCCTGAGTGAATTGCCAGAAAAAGCTGTTTTATGAAATATGGACTAAAATATGATGCAAAAATGTGGACATCCTGCAAATATCTGTACACTTGACAGGTATGACACTGCCATATTTGAATAGTTAATAGCCTAGACATAGCAACAGTGACTGAGTTACAGGGATGCCCCACAGACCCCTTGTGAAATATACAAACAGTAGGCAGAAAGGTGTTACAACACATGCAATGGTGACTATGAAGTACTGAAAGTATGCACCACTTGCACACCAGAAATAGTGTAGTGATACATACGCTCAAGATAACCCACAGTCACAACTGCAGAATACCAGACAATTGAATGGGTGTACCCCACTGATATGTACCATTCCATGAGGCAGATAAAAGATGCACCTGAGAGTCACTTAGGCCTGCTCAGCAGCATAATCAAATACCCTAATAGATGTCAAGGCCCACACCATGGCCAGACCACACTGCATGCAGTAACACCCTATCAGATATAGCAAGCATTCCAAGGTGTGAATGTACATGGAAAATAGGAAAGCCACAGCAACACACTACAGTCAAGACACCTAGCAGGCATACAAGGGGTGAATGTAAAGGACAAATATTGAAGCCATAGCAACAAATTGCATGAGCCACTGCTATATACCAGTTACACCACAAGTCTCACAGGAAAGCACACACACCCATATTAACAGTAGTAGTAGTAGTTGTAGGTGTCAGTTTACATACACACTTAGTACAGGAAACAGGAGAGATGAATGGAGAAATGTTAATCTACAACACAGCCTGAAATATGAGACAGATACTAACCTTTACACTCACAGAACAGTGTCCACAGCATACCAGCATGGTCCCCACCCTTACAATCTGAAAGGGCAATGCCTATCTCACATACCTTTTTATAGCACTGTCCTGAAATCACAGTGAGAACTGCTATCAGTACACAACTGGCTGCATGCAATCAGCAAATGCTGGCTAACAATTGGTGCAGAGGCCATCACATGGACACATGCAGATACCTACAAAAGCATCCTGTACTCCCAGTCCATGCATGCAATAATTTCATTGCACCGTCTGGAGGCAGAGAGAGAGAGAGAGAGAAAGAAAGAAAAAAAGAAAATAAAAACACAAACAAAAACTACACTTAAGAAAAACTAAGTTGAAGCTGTCATCAGTGACAGTATCAAGCTGGACTAGCAGCAGCAGGAACCTATACAAACGGTAACGCAATCAGCTGTGACAAACACAGGTAATGTAAAGTAACAATTTAATAGACTACATACTGTGAACCCTCCATATGTGTTATTGGTCTGTATCTATATGTATGTCTATGTGATAAGTTGTGTGTACATTGTTTTTCCCAAAGGGGATGACTATACATTTCATGCCATTCAGTGTTAGGCCATGATTCTGGCACCAGTTGTCCGTTTCAGTGAGGCCTGTCTGTAGGATGTGTGTGTCAAATGGTGTATCGACTATGGAGCCTAGTTTGCAGTCATCTGGGAACTTTGTCATCCACAACCCGCCCATGTTTGCTTTCACATCTGAGAAGTAAATGCCAAACAAGACGGGTCCTAGGACAGAGCCCTGTGGTATACCACTTGTGACTGGCTTTGAGTCTGACATGGCTCCCACAATTTTGACTTTATGGATTCTGTTGTTTAACCAGTTTGCAACGCATCATGTGACATATGTATTAACATTTAAGCTGATGAGCTTGTCTATGATGCCTGAGTGGGGTATTGTGCTGAAGGCCTTAGGCAAGTCCAGGTAGGCTGTATGGACTGCTTTGCCCTCATCAATGGCTGTAGTGACTGTTTTGAAAAAGTCAACCAGGTTCAAAAGGCAGGATCAGCCCTTCACAAAGCCAAACTGGGTGGGATCAAGTGTCTGTAGGTCCCCAATGTCACTGTATATGAGTTCCATAATGAATCTTTCCATAGCTTTGCAGACCAGGCTGGTTAAGCTTATGGGACGGTAGTTCCCAGGGTCTGTAGAGGTGCCTCCTTTGTGGAGTGGGACCACTGTTGCTGTATGCCAGTGTTCAGGTACATATCCCGTAGTAAGGCTAAGGTTAAATATCATTTTTATATGCAGTTGTAGCTCCTCTTGGAGTTCACGTAGCACACATCCGGGGATACCATCAGGTCCCATTGATGCTGTGTGTTCTGCTTTGCTGAGGGCGGCTCTCACCTGGACATCTGAGATGACAGGGAGGTTACATTCAGCTGTGATAAGTATTTCTTCTTTTGGGGGAGAGGGAGGGGGGATATTTGCACTGAACCTGTCTGCCAGAATGTTGCCAATATCTGTGGGTTCAGTGAATTTTATGTAGTTGTGTACTAACTCTGAGCATATGTGAGGCTTTTGGTCCGTGTTTCTAACAAAACTGAAGAAGGCCTTGTGGTTATCTTTAGTGTCCTTGGCCATTTTTCTCTCAGAGTTGGCCTTGGATGTTGTTATGAGAGAACTTAGCTTTTATTAGTGCTGACCACAGATGCCTTCCCTTTATGTGATTCTGCTCTGTCTTGCAGTAGCCTCCTTCTATTGTTATACAATTTGTCTATGGCTGGGGTCCACCAGACAGGATGCTTAACCTTTGTGCATAGGGTCTGGGTTAGAATTGTGTGTGCATGTCCCATGCATTCTTGGGGATGTCCGTGGGAAGCATTTGCAAAGAGGTCAGCATTGTGGGTTGTGGCTTCCACTGGCCCAGTGGGCTGCATGGATACCATCTCAGTCCTAACAAGTGAAAATCCGTCTATTCACATATATTTCAAAGTAGTCTACTGTGCTGGTGGTGGTGGTGGGATATGTATATCCAGGCTGATTAGTTTGTGTCCAGATCACACTAGTGGATGACGTTCCACATACAGTACCTTGCTACGATCCCCCAGAGTGAGGTGGTGCATTGGACCTGTCTCAGTGTGCTGACTGATGGGGCTTGGTACTATGATGTATGGAATGTGGCAGGTATTGTTGCATAGGTGTCGGCTGAGCACTGATATCTGGCCATGTACATGTGTATCCACCAAGAGACACACACGTGCTACATATGGGAGTAGTAGTATATCACTACAGTTGAGTATCAGAGCCTGGTGCGGGATTATGACATACTGTTTTCCCGCACCATCCAGAATCAGCAGAAAAGGGCTGCACTGTGGCAAGACCTTGTCCGTAGGGTAAATGACATTGGCACGCATAATAGGACATATGAGCATGTACGACATCACTGCAGTGATTTAATCAGAAATGTCCATCAGCATGCGTCAGATATCCACAGGCAACAGGTCGCCACAGGAGATGGGGTGGTCACACATCCCCCCTCACCAGACTGGAGGGGCTACTCCTAAGTGTTGTGGCTCCAGCCCAGGAACATCAACAGCAACACATCTGCATTATGATGGAGGCTGGAGCCACACAGCAACACGACATGGAGTGTGCAGGTAATATGCCATATGTACATTTGACTGTTCTGTACACTGTTAGTTTATGCATGTGTAAGGTGTGTCCTTGGTATGTAGCTGTCAACATAGTATGTAATTGTGCAGGTGTGATATTGCCAATATCAGCAGCTGACATGTGAAAGGCAACTGTTGTACTACTGAACTGTATCATACACAGTATCAATGGCACAGTTGTGCCCACTGACATTAATCCCCTCATTTCTGCAGGTCCCTCTGGTGTTACAGCAAGGCAGCCCATCCATGCTGGTGAGTGTGTATTAACAATACCTATAATAGTCTTGATAGTGCTAGTAATAATAGTGTAACTCAGTAGTGCTCTGTGTGTATACTGCGGGGTGTGCATATGTGCATGCGTGCGTGTGTCCACGTGTGCATGTGTGAATGTGCCCACATGTGCATGTGTGCATGTATGCATGTGTCCATGTGTGCATGTGTGCATGTGTGCATGTGTCCACATGTGCATGTGTGCATGTGTGCATGTGTCCACGTGTGCATGTGTGCATGTGTGCATCACTGGTAACATTGTGTAGACATTGTAAACTGTGTTTCCTGTCTTCCTCCCACAGGTTCTGGTGCTGCTGTGGTGTCCTGCAGCAGGAAACCTGAATCTGGTGCCACAGGTACTGATAATGATGATGTCTGTGTAATGGCACAGGAAGGTGTGTCAGGGTCTGTCATTGGTCAGCCAATTGACAGTACACAGCTGTCAACCCCATCATTGTGCACAGTCATCCTGCCAGTACATCCTATGTCACCAATGTCCCTAGGTGGTGGACAGGATACAGTGGGCATTGACCAGGGTAATGTGGTATCTGTGGCACATGCTTCCCCACACAGCAGCCATGGGCAGGGTCCCGAGATGGTACCACACAGACAGTTGCCCATGGGTTCCCGTGGGAGCATCCATGGGCGTACTGCCTCTGGCAGACATGCCCAAAGAGGTCTGTCAACCTCAGCTAAGTTTCGGGCTGTCATGCAGGCACAGTCATGTATGGAAAGGTACACCAGACAGGGTCTGAGGGAGCTGAGAGCATGTCGCACATCCATGACTGACAGTATGCATGACATTGCGGATGCTATCCGTAATTTCACCGATGTCATAGACAGACGTTGTGGGGACATATTACAGCAGTTCCACAACTACATGTCCATGAGCCAGGGCAATGGTGGACAGTTGTGGCATCGACGTGGCCGTATGCCAGCAACAGCAGCAGCTGGCAGTCGGCGTGGACGTCAACAGGCCCGCGGACGCCCTCTTAGTGCCAGCAGCAGCCCCAGCAATGCTGGGTCTGTGCTGTCATCAGACCGCCCCAGGAGACCACGTGCACATGGCTCTGGACAGTCCCAACAGGGACCTGTGTCCAGTCAACGAACACCCACTTCTGATGACAGTACCCAGTCTGGCTTAGTACCGGATACTGTCCGTAGCACCCCTGCCAGGCACAGATACCGTGTCCATGGCCACAGACACTGATCTGTATGACCTGGCAGGTGCAGTCTGCGGCTGTCCACAAACTCCGGTATATGGCATCCATGAGGTGGAACTGTGTGCATGCATACACACATGCGAAATGTTAACACCTAGGGCTACCACATACACGCACACACTGCATCAACAGTGCCCCACCCTGCACTGCTGTCCCTCACCAACACACATACACATACATGTCAATTGGTGGTATCAGTGGCAGACTCAGGCATACCTATTTCACACCCTGTGCATATGATGAAACTGTGTCACCTCCTGCAATCTCTAACATCAGTGCAGGAACAGGTTAACATGTTGCTGATGCACAGGGTGACTACATAGAAGTGTATTAATAGTATCATGTTGGTAACAGTACAGTGTGCTGATATGATTGTGTGTATATCCCAGCATGCCTGATGCAGTAACTGTATGACTGTCCTGAATTGTTATCTACACCCATAGTAAGTACCATAGTGTAACAGCTGCACATTTTTGCATACTGGTGGTAAGGATGTCAACAGATAGCCACATACATAGGTAGCACTGGGGAGAAGGTAATGCAAGTAGTGATACGCAATGATGGACATGTACACTAATGGTGGCATGTTGCCCACAATGACTATGCAATGTGGATGTTTGCGCATGTTGATATGTGTGCAGTACCAATTTAATTTAAATTAAATTAAATTTTAAATAATTTCAGTTTTACCATGGACATCTGAGCTGTGCATTCCTGGGTACATGCTTATAGTGCCTGCATATTTGCACTGTTACCTACTGGAAGTGGTACCCCTTCTTTGTTGTACAATGGACTACTTCCAGCCCTGCTTACTGTAGCTTTGTTTGCATGCATGTTTGCTTGAGGTTCCCTGGAACACTGATTCCACCTGCAATGCAGATTTACAGAGCTTCTGTGGAGTCCTAGTGACATCTGCATAGCTTACTATACGTATGTCAATGTCTCACTTGACAGAATGTCACTGTCTGTCCTGTTTGCATGTACGTTGCCTGTGACACATTGCATATGACTTACCTGGCATTTGCCCACGTGTGCAGACATAAATGCCATCGCTATGAAATCAGAAGCAGTACACCCACACATACTCACCTTCGGTATGTTGTTCCCCATTGGCCCTATGTGTTGGTAATCACCATGGCAATCACACTACTATGGTAGCATGTGCAAAGGTAACTTGTAAATCACCTCTATGGTCCAGTTGTGGAATATGTGAGTCATGTGGCAATGTCACAGCTGCCACATGTATGCAGTCATCCCTCTCCCCTGGCCAGGAGCGTACAACACATGTTTGAGATGCAACCACATAGCCAATCTGGGGACTGAGCACTCTGAACCCAGTACTGGCATACCCTGTCAGGTGGCATGACATACTACAGTGACTACAATACCAGTCTGACATAGACCTGCACTGACAGCAATCCAAATACATGAACACACTGGGGCATACTTGGAGCCTCAGAATAGCATCCTGCCTAAGCATCACACACCTCCGCAGCTGGCACACAGGCATACGTTAAGTCGGAACAGAGCACATGCCACACATGGCACACACATCATGTGTGCCAAACACTCACAGCCTGTAGGGCTACACAACACACCTGCTACAGATGTGTCAGGTACCTCTCTTGGCTGGTGCAGTTGGGTCCCGCTCAACAGGCTGTACATGGTGAAGGTCACAGTGATATGCCCGTGGGGCACTGTGGTCCACCACATAACACATGCATACAGGTCAGTCAGAGGCATGGACACATATGACTCAGTCATTGTCCATGCCACTATGGATGACCTGAGACGTACCTCCCTGGACTACATGATAGGGAACATAGAAGGGCTCTATCAGCATGTGGCATGGGCTGGTATGAGCCTGACCTTGGTTGCCATCATACCCTCACCAGGTATGCTACTACAATATGTAGGAAGGGTGTTCTATGTCTAAATTTGGCTCAATCTCCAATGTCATTCATAGGGTATCCAACGCCTGTCAGCATGTGCTTACATGCTAGGGAAGCCACAATGATTTGTGGGGGGCAGCTTGCACGTGTCACCCATGGGCCATTGTATATTGGCGAAGCCTCTTGATACACACATAGTGCCTTTTGATGCAGGGCTCAGATTACATAGCCACCTCCATGGGTATCACACGGGATAGGACACTAACAGTAATGCTACACAACACCAGCAGTGTACACAAAGCATCAGGGCCTATCCATGTGCAGCTAACAGTGTGTTGGACTGCCTTGTGGTTCATAGCCTGGCAAACACAACCCTCCCATACACAGGAAACCCACCTGTCCTCCCTGACAACACTGGGAATATGACGGTCTCTACATATGTCTTTATATGGCTGGACTGCATCCAGCCGAACATTGTGTGTAAGCATTACTGTAGCTACAACACACTAGCTGAAAGGTTTCTAGCATGTAGTCACTGAATTGCAGTGGAACAACATGTTAACACTCCCACAACAGGTGGGAACATGCAGCACCTGTTCATCGACTACATGTAGACTATATGGCCCAGACCAGGTGTGTATCCCCCGCTGTTAGGATGATACCATATACAACTCACACTGTATATACACATACCGCATGCAGCCGCTGCACAGTAAGACACAGTCATAATGTTATGCAGTGCAAATACCATTTATTCACTTGAGGCACGTGTCAGATATGGGAACTATTGAAGGTCACAGGTATATATGTGTATGTGGCACACACATACATCATGTGTGCATTGCCATTGCTGGTTTAAGCAATGCCATGCATTGTTATGAACAACAACCCACACATGGGCATTTTGTGTGACACAAACACACGTGGCAGTTGTGGGTTTCCAAAACATACCTAACTGTGCTCTGACAGTAGTAAGAGACCCGGTAGCGGAGCGCACTATTTGCATTACTGGGCGATTTGCCCTGTTTGGCTGTACTTATAGTGTGGTGACATCACCTGTGTTTACTGGGGGAATATGCAGCATCTGGTGTATTGTAGTAGTTGCCAAAAGGAACTGTTCTCTCACACTTGCAATTACACACACCCTTGCCATTTGCAGGAATCAAACCCCTACCTACTATGTAATGACACTTGAGAGAAACGCGTTAGCAGAGTGCGCTATTCAAATTACTGGGAGGTGCTTCTTCTCCGGCCGTACTTATAGGGTGCTGACATCATCAGTGTTTGGAAAGGGTAATGTGCATCATGTAGTGTGTTCTCCTAATTGCCAAAAAGCACATTTCTTTCATACAGAATTGCACACACACAAACTCCCCTCATCCAAACCCACACACTTGCAGGATTCAAATCCCTACCTATGTTATGATACTTGAGAGAGACGCATTACCAGAGCACGCTATTCGAATTACTGGGAAGTTTCCCTTCTCTGGCTGTACTTATAGAGTGCTGACATCATCAGTGTTTGGAAAGGGTAATGTGCATCATGTAGTGTGTTCTCCTAATTGCCAAAAAGCACATATTTTTCATACAGAATTGCACACACACAAACTCCCCTCATCCAAACACACACACTTGCCGGATTCAAACCCCTACCTAACTATGTTATAACACTAGTACAAGATGCAGTAGCAGAGCGCGCTATTCGGATTACTGGGAGATCTACTCTCTTCTGCTGTACTTATAGGGTGCTGACATCATCTGTGTTTAGAGGGGGAATATGCAGAAACTGGTGTGTTGTAGTAGTTCCCAACAGGAACAGTTCTCTCACACGTATAATTGCACACACCATGCAAGTATCTGTTGCTCTGAAAGTGTTTGTGGTACGTTATTGCCATAGCTTTCCCTATCTCTATGAACAACTTGTGTACTGTGGCAGCTGTATGCATGTGAGTGGGATCCTTATAGGGTGCTGACATCATCAGTGTTTGGAAAGGGTAATGTGCATCATGTAGTGTGTTCTCCTAATTGCCAAAAAGCACATTTCTTTCATACAGAATTGCACACACACAAACTCCCCTCATCCAAACCCACACACTTGCAGGATTCAAATCCCTACCTAACTATGTTATGATACTTGAGAGAGACGCATTACCAGAGCACGCTATTCGAATTACTGGGAAGTTTCCCTTCTCTGGCTGTACTTATAGAGTGCTGACATCATCAGTGTTTGGAAAGGGTAATGTGCATCATGTAGTGTGTTCTCCTAATTGCCAAAAAGCACATATTTTTCATACAGAATTGCACACACACAAACTCCCCTCATCCAAACACACACACTTGCCGGATTCAAACCCCTACCTAACTATGTTATAACACTAGTACAAGATGCAGTAGCAGAGCGCGCTATTCGGATTACTGGGAGATCTACTCTCTTCTGCTGTACTTATAGGGTGCTGACATCATCTGTGTTTAGAGGGGGAATATGCAGAAACTGGTGTGTTGTAGTAGTTCCCAACAGGGACAGTTCTCTCACACGTATAATTGCACACACCATGCAAGTATCTGTTGCTCTGAAAGTGTTTGTGGTACGTTATTGCCATAGCTTTTCCTAGCTCTATGAACAACTTGTGTACTGTGGCAGCTGTATGCATGTGAGTGGGATCCAGTACTGTACTTATGTCTCTGTTGTCATTTCACTGTGTGCAGTGGACAGATATCTGTATTGTGGGATTTCCTGTATTAACACAAACACATGCCAGATATGTGTGTTCAACAGCTGAACTGTGAGATGGCCTATGTGTGTGAGCATGCCCAGTTCACAGTTGATATGGCTTCCTGACTGACACGTCTCATTTATCTAAGTGTGTGAGCATGCCCAGTGTGTACTTTCCAGAAGTCTTAACCTCAAGATGCACACACTCGAAGCTCTACTCAGTTTGGAGAACATTGATATCTGTGCAGTGACAGAAACCTGGTTCAAGGCTCCTGAGAGCACCCTTGCACTACCAGGCTATACCTCATATCATGCTTTTCGACCCCAAAACCCGGGCCGAACCACAAAGGGAGGGGGTGTGTCCATATTCATGAAGGACACCCACACCTCCAGGTTAGTTGCAACACATGAAGCATCGGAGACCATACAGGTGCAACTAACCATAGGCAAAACTGCTATACAACTGGTAGCATGTTACAGACCACCCTCCCAATCTCAGGAACCCCATTCAGCCTTCCTGAAGACACTGGAGGATATCAATGTATCACCAAATACCATCATACTGGGAGATTTCAACTACCCTAACATAGATTGGGTGCATTATTCTAGCCCTAACACCCTGGCCCAGAGGTTCCTGGAATTCATACATTCAAATGCACTGGGACAGCTAGTCACATTTCCCACTACGGGAGATAATATACTAGACCTGATCATCACAAACATGGGTACAAAATGCTCCACACTGGATGTATACCCCTTACTAGTGAGATCTGACCACAAACTAATCACCCTGGATATACATATCCCACCTACACCCCCAGCACAAAAGACTATAGTGAAAAACTTCTCAAAAGCTGACTTCACTCTTCTTAAGACTGAGATGGTATCCTTTAAGCCCACTGTGCCAGTGGAAACCACATCCCACAATGCTGAATCCTTCACAAATGCGTTATATGGACATCTCCAAGAATGCATGGATCATGCAATCCCAAATAAATCCAAGACCCTCTCCACCAATGGCAAGCGTCCTGTCTGGTGGACCTCAGCCATAAACAAATTGTATAACAAAAGAAGGGAGCTATTGCACGACAGAGCAAAATCCCATAAAGGGAAGGCATCTCTGATCAACACTAGCAGAAAGCTACGTTCCCTCATACAAACATCCAAGGCCAACTTTGAGAGGAAACTAGCTAAGGACACTTAAGATAACCACAAGGCCTTCTTCAGCTATGTTAGAAACCTGGGCGTAAACCCTCAGATATGCTCACAGTTAGTTCACAATGACAAATAATACACTGAACCCACAGATATTGCCATCATTCTGGCTGACAGGTTCAGTGCAAATTTCTCACCCCCAAAAGATGAATTACTTATCCCAGCTGAATGTAATCTCACTGTCATCTCAGATGTCCAGGTGAGAGCAGCCCTCAGCAAAGCTAAAAACACAGCATCAATGGGACCTGATGGTATCCCGGGTTGCGTGCTATGTGAACTCCAAGAGGAGCTTAACCCGCACATAAAAATGCTATTTAACCTTAGCCTTACTACAGGATATGTACCTGAACACTGGCATACAGCAACAGTGGTCCCACTCCACAAAGGTGGTACCTCTACAGACCCTGGGAACTACTGCCCCATAAGCTTAACCAGCCTGGTCTGCAAAGCTATGGAAAGAATCATTATGGAACTCATAAACAGAGACTTTGGGGACCTACAGACACTTGATCCCACCCAGTTCGGCTTTGTAAAGGGCAGATCCTGCCTTTTGAACCTGGTTGATTATTTCAAAACAGTCACTAGAGCCATTGATGAGGGCAAAGCAGTCCATACAGCCTACCTGGACTTAGCTAAGGCCTTTGAAACAATACCCCACTCAGGCATCATAGCTAAGCTCAGCAACTTAAATGTAAACCCATATGTCACTAGATGGGTTGCAAACTGGCTAAAGGACAGAGCACATAAAGTCATAATCGCTGGGGCCATGTCAGACTCAAAGCCAGTCAGAAGTGGTGTCCCACAGAGCTCTGTCCTGGGACCCCTCTTGTTTGGCATTTATTTCTCAGATGTTAAATCAAATATGGGAGGGTTGTGGCTGCCGAAGTTCGCAGATGACTGCAAACTAGGCGCATAGTCGATATACCAACTGACACATACATCCTACAGAATGGCCTCACCGAAACGGACAATGGGTGCCAGAGTCATGGCCTTAAACTAAATGCCAATAAATGTATAGTCATCCCCTTTGGGAAAAACCAGGTACCCACAGATTATCACATAGACAGTAACCCACTGAGTACGGACAAAGTAATCAGAGACCTGGGGACTCATGTCGACAGCGACCTCTCATTTGACACCCATGTTGCCAAAGTGTTTAGAAAGACATTCTACATTGCCCACCTTATCATGGAGGGATTCACATCCAGATCAAAGGAGGTCATTGTACCCCTATACTCCTCCCTTATCAGACCCATGATTGAGTACAATTCCCCATTTGGTATGTACCTCACCCACCACCTGCAGCAGCTGGAGAGACCACAAAAGTACCTCATCAAGAGGATCAAGGGTCTCCAACATATGTCTTATTCTGCCAGACTAAAGAAACTCCAGCTCTATTCAGTAGCATGCCGCCTGCTCAGAGGTGATCTGTGCCTGACGTACAAAGCCATGTCCAATCAGGATCTGATGGACATGCTCCACCTCAACAGATCCAAATCCATCAGAACCACAAGAGCCAAACACTTACACCTAGGCACAAGTATGAATAGAACATGCTGGAGGAATTGGTTCATAACCCAGAGGCTTCCCATGCTCTGGAACAGAATCCCAGTTCATGTTGGGCAGAGCCCCTCACTGACACTCTTCAAGAGAAACCTTGATGAGTGGATGGGAGATCGTAGGTTTACCCCGGGGGTCACCTCTGTGTCACTACTAGACAGAGGCACAGTAAACTAATTCATTTATGTAAGGGGATCTTCACTGTGTCACTACTAGACAGAGGCACAGCATTCTTAATCTATTCTGTACCACTACACAGGGTGGCGAAAGCCATATCACTGTGGCTAGGCTTACAAATGCCCCAGGGCAGATAGCCTAGTACTTAACTATGAAACTATAAACTATGGATGGGGGATCATAGGTTTGTCCCAGGGATTACTCCCATGTCAGTATTAGACAGAGGCACAGTAAACTAGACCTAGAACCTATATGTTGGGATCTGTGGTCCACCACATTTGTGTTTGTGTATGGACCTCATCTACATTTCACATGTACAGTTCAGTGTTGGACATCAGGTTGTGTTCTTACTGGCCAACTACTTTGTGTGTGAACCTAACAGGCATTATGCTGTGCCTGCAGGTTTGCCATGGGATAGTTTGCATACAATTGTCAACATCCTGTTTGACTGGCCAAACTTTGTTGCCGCATAGTGTACTAGTTCAGTACTTTCACAGAGACCTGGTAGTATTAGTGTGACCTTATGAGCCTTGACCCAGGTTTCTGTTACAGGTCAGATATTACCATTCTCCATGCTGGGGTGTGATTGGTCTGCATGCATCTTTATTGGTCTGCATGAATGTTTGTGTTTCCAACCTTGCCTATTCAAGGCACTGTGGGGGTGACAACAGCCTTTGCCAGTATCCACACAGCCAGGTGTGCTGGGTGAGTGCCATCCCTGGCAGGTGGTGCATTCCGTCTTGGCCAGCATATCATCCCAGGCTATCAGACGTTTGTTTTCCTGTGACTTGCAGAAATACTTCTGCCAATTATTGTACTTGGTCTTGTTGTCTTCATGGTGTGGCATCATGCTTGGTGCGGGTGGGATGTTGGCAGGGTCGTCATGTTTGCATATACTAGATGGTGTTACATGGCTTAACACATGGCAATCTTGCCTCAGGTGGTGCTGCAGGGCTGACTATGTCGGATGCACATACTACACTCCCTGTACATGTTTGACTGCAGGTTGTGTCATGTTAGGCATCCCTTTTACTATATGAGTGAGTCGGAAAGGGGTATCATTCCCAGGGTCCCTACTGAGCCAGTGTATGTGCTATGCGTTGCCTCTTTGCCAAGGCCAGGGCATACTGGGCATGCCTCCTTCTGCCTACTGGGGCAGGCTCAGGTTGTTCCTCCTCCGAGTCACACTCTGCCTGTGATGGCCTTGGCAATGGTGGGGGGCTGTTTGGCCCGGCCCTATGCTGGTCCTGCTGCAGCTGTTTACGCAAGATCATATTATGTAGCATAGCACATACCATGACAATTTGGGTACATGTAGTTGGTGAGTACTGCAAGGCTCCACCAGATGTGTTCAGACACCGGAACCATGACTTGAGCAGCCCAAACACACGCTCTATTACATTACGTGTTTGTGTGTGTGTCTCATTATGGCGTTCCTGTTCAGGTGTGTGTGCGTTTCTGATGGGTGTCATCAGCCACGGCTCCAGTGCATAACCTGCATCCCCCACTAGGCGTCCATGTCGGATGTCCCCATTGGCAAATGTCTGGTACAGCTGCGTCAAATGTCAGATATGGGAATCATGGTAGCTCCCAGGGCAGCCAGCACACACATTCATTATTATGCCCTGGGCATCACACATGACCTGGCAGTTGATGGAGGGGAAGCCCTTGCGGTTAATGTAGGCCCTGCCCCGCTCACCGGCTGGTGCTTTGATGCGTATGTGCGTGCAGTCTATTGCACCCACTACCTCAGGGTATTCCGCTATTTGCTGGAAGAGACGCATATTGCTGGCCAATACCTCACGGGCATTGGGGAAATATACATGTTCACCGACATGTGCTGACATGGCATCCAGGAACTGGTGCAGTACCCCGGAGGCTGATGCCTGTGATATCCCCATCATATCACCAGTTGGTCTCTGGAAGGTACCTGTTGCTAGTATTCATATGCCAACACATACCTTGGTTTCCACTGGGATGGGTTCCCCTCTGTTGGTTCTGTGTGTGAGGCGTGGCCTGCACAGCTCGACAATTTGCTGCAGGAGGTCTCTGTCCACTCTATAGTGCTCTACTATCTCCAGCTCATATAACCCGTGCTAGGTGACCCTGGGCCTGTACACTCTTCTCTGTCTCCTCACTGTGGGTTGTCTGGCACCATCTGCATTGTCACCACCCTCATCAAGTAGCCTATGTCTCCTTATGACAGCTATGGCAGCCCCTGGCATTTCTGCTCTGAGTTCAGCTTTTTCAGTTTTCACTTCTAATAGCTTACGCCTGTCTTGCAGTGTCTCTTGAGAGAAACATCCTGCACTGCTGTTTGCAGAGCTACTAATCTGCCTGTGTAATTGCCTGCTTCTAATTGTTTTCACCTGCTAGCTCCAGCAGTATTCCCTGCTAGCTTCCTACTAAGTCTGTTGCTTCCTTTTTCCTCTTTGTTTCCTCAGGGGGGAGCAACGTGCATACCAGCAGAAACACGCTCACAGTGGCTTACACGCGTGCACACATGCTTACATGGTTCAGAATCTGCTTTTTCAGGTTAAAACACACGCACACCAGCGCAAACAGTCTTACAAGTCTGCCTACAGGCTCCCACATGCTCAGTCTACCTTACACGCAGGCACACTGCCTTACTCGTGCTTCATGGTGCATACACATGCGCATGCATGCCCAGCAAGAAACTTTGGTGTAGGCAACAGTGTACACCTTCCATTTCTTGACTTTCCCATGCTTATCTTGTGGCACGCCTCTTTCCATGATGTGTGTCTGACATCTGTCACATTACACTGTCCTCCAATACACTACATTTCTTTCTGACATTCCCCCCTGTGATGTCACCTATGTCTTACTCTGTTCCTCCCCCTTATGTAACTCTTACACTACTCAGAATGTGATCATTTGCTATGTGACACTGGGATTCAGTATCCTAACACTCATTTACATAGGATTGCCTACTAATGCTTAGTTACACTTGGCTTCCCCCCTTAGCAACCACTACACAGTGGCCATCTTGTTTTAGGTCTCCTGGTCCCTGCATTGTAAATCTATGTATTGCATAAAACCCACATTTGTGGGTTTATAACCTTCATTTTTATGTTTTGTATAGCGCACCCCATTTGAGCGGGATTGCGCTGGGTTTACACATCGGCGATCGCTGAAAAAAAAAATTAATATTTTGTTATATTTGCATCAGGGTACCTTGCCAATGGCCACATATTTGGCCATTGGCATGCTGCCTGACTCATATGCACCCTTTATTTGGAGCTGACATGGCTCCATTGTGTTTTTGCAGAAACGTACTCAGTTGTCAACTGAGTACATTTCTGCAGCTAACACGTCTCTTACACGGACTGCTTTCTGCTTCGTGGATCGCTACTCTACCTCATTTGCATGCCTTTCAGCTGCAAGTGAGGTATTTAGCATATCCACGCCCAGTCCATGTAAGAGACGTTTTAGCTGGTCTCTTACACGGAGTTTCGGGCTGTTCCTGGATCGCGAGGCTTGCATGGAGTCTTACACGTCTCTTACACTCCGTGCAAGCCTTCGTGAATCCTGCCCACTATGTTAGTGGACTTACAAGTAACCCATATAAATTTAAAAAATTCAATAAGAAGATACTTTAAGTAGGGCATGAGAAAATGTAATTAATGCTGTAAGAGACGATAGGGGAGATGATGTTTCCTTTACTTCTAACCCATATTTTGAATTAAATGTTAACCTCTTATATAGAATACTTAAAGAAATAGAATACATTCTGCATTAACAAATCTGTCAGTTAGCTCAAACGATTAAGGTTCTGCCCTGCTAATAATCTGTTTTCTGTAGTCAGGGGTATATAGTTTGACTCCCCACCTCCAATGGCCTACTGTGTTTGACTTACTAGCTAAGTATGTGACACTGTGTCGAAGGCCTTAGATAGGTCTAGTAGGATAACTGAGGTATGATGACCAGCATCTAGGGCTTTGTTGACAGTGTCAGTGGAGAGCAAGGCAGTGATAGTGCTATGCCCTGAACGAAACCCATGCTGGGTGGAGGATAGAAGAGCATTACTAGCTAGGTGTTTAGCTAGTTGTGCGTGGACACATTTTTCCAAGATTTTTGATAGTGGGGAGAGTATAGAGATGGGGTGGTAGTTAGAAAGATCATGAGAGCTTCCTCCTTTTTGTAAAGGGGAAATGATAGATTTTTTCCATAGGAGGGGAATGTATGATTGTGTGTGAGCAATTTATGAGAATGGTAACTGGGTATGCTATTGCTGAAGCTGCTAGCTGCAGGTATTCAGGGGGAAGATTATCTGCAGATAGTGAGCAAGGTTTGAGTTGTTGTAAGAGTTTCAAGACCTGGGAGGTGGGTACAGGTTGGATAGAGAATGACTTTGCTGGTGGAATATTGGTGTGATCTGAAAGAGAGGGGGTGTGTTTAGTAGGTAGAAGCATGTGCGTATTAGGGCTTGATGGGCTACCTTTGAATAGATTTTGAATGGTAGAGATGAAAGTGGTATTACATTCTTGGGAAATTTCTTGTGGTGTTTTTTCTGGTGCTGGGGATGGGTTTTGGATAGTACCTGGTTAAGTAAAGTGGAGACAGATTTCCAAAAATGTTTGGGGTTGTTGTATAAGGAAGACAGTTTGGTGGAGAAATAATCTTTTTTTTCCTGTATCACAAGCTTTTTTGATTTATTATGCAGTTGCATGTAGTGAAGTTCATTTTCTTTTGTTCT
Source organism: Protopterus annectens (assembly GCF_019279795.1). Taxonomy (NCBI): domain Eukaryota; kingdom Metazoa; phylum Chordata; order Ceratodontiformes; family Protopteridae; genus Protopterus; species Protopterus annectens. The sequence continues at coordinate 611,460,763 of NC_056730.1, read as the reverse complement.
CTCTCTCTTAGCCATATTTTCCAAGCTTTATTTCTTACAGAGATGGTTTGTTTGGTTAGTTTTGTTAACCGGGGGGCATGATTGTTTTTTGTTCATTTGGTACGCATAAGAGCTAGGCTATTGAGGGTATCTAGGAAGAACTTGTTGAAATAATGAATGGCTTCATCTAAGGGGAGTGTTTTTAGGGGATTCCAGTTGTGGGAGTTTAGGATATTTATAAACTGATCTCTATCAAAGTGGGCAAGGTTTCTGGAGGTTCTATATGAATGTGTTTTACTTGATTGAAGTTGGGTCCTATAAGTATATGCTGGGAGATGGTCACTTAGTGTGTTTGGTAGGGTGCCTATGTAGTTTTGGGGATGTGTTACTAGTATCCAGTCTAAGGTAGATTCAGAATCTGTTGATAGACCATGGGTAGGGGTAGTGATGAGTTGAGTCAAACTATGAAGGTTTATGCTGTATGCAGGGGAGGGGCTATCTAAGTTTAACCAATTAATGTTGGTGTCTCCTAGAATAACAGTTTCATGCAGTATATTCTGATTAATCCAGGATAGAAAGTCTTCAAGTATGTGGATATTGTGGCCTGGGGAAATATAGATTACAGTTATGCATATTTGTTTGTTTCTATTTATGTGAAGGGATGTGAGTAGGAGTTCTATGTTTTTGAAAGTGGCGGGGGGTTGTATAGGTAGTCATTTCTAGTGAGTTTTGATAGATTAGTGCTACACTGCCACCTTTTTATGGAGTCTGTTTGAATGGATTATATTATAACCAGGAGGGAGAATTTCAGTGTCAGCTATGTGTGGTTTTAGCCATGTTTCTGTTACTTCAATAATATCTGGGAATTCAGTTATTTTATTGCAGATACTATGAGTGTTTATTGTTGTTAGGAGAAGTGGATGGTTGGATGTGTGATTCTGTAGAGTAGTGGTGGATGTATGGATGTGGTGATGTGACTGGTATGCTTGGATATTGGTGGGTGTATGAATATGAGTTGGCCCAAGGTTTGGATGGATATCTCCACATTGTGTTACTATGTGGAGTAGGTACAGTTTGATGTGGGTTTGTTGTCTATGGGTGGTGGGTATGTAGTGTAATACTAGACACAATTTAAACTTAGGGGTAGGCAGTAGTAGTTTAAATCTATATGTGGTGATGATGTTGGTTGATATTAGAGAGGGAGAGATATTAGAGTAACAAAGTCTGTTTAGTTTTATAGGAAGTGTTTGTGTGCCAAAAGTGGTTGGTGGGGGGTTTAAGGTGTTATGTATGGATGTATTTTGTGTTAGTAAGAATAGAATTAGAATATGGACCATGCAGGAAATAATATTAATTAGTTGATGATGTGTGAGAGGTGGAGGGGCCATAGTGATTGAGGAGTTAATTGGGTGTAGGAAAATTGGATGAATCTGTTTGCAGAGGTAGAGGGAGATAATTGGGTAATGGAAGAGAAAGGATTGAGTTGACAAGAGAGATAAATGTAATCAGCTTAGGGGTGTGTGGGAATGGGGGTATGGTAGGGGAGTGAAGTGAGCCCGGAGCAGAGTGGAGGGTGAACGGAGCAGGCTGAGCTGGCCTGCAGGGATGAGGAGGGTGAAGATAAGCTATCTCCAACAAAGCAAACCTGAGAGAAATTGTTTGGTGGGTACAAACAAGTAACTACAAATTGTTTTTATACCTGGTAAAATATTTAGAAAGTGTGCTGAGTACACTTCTAGACAAATATAAAAGAGTGTAATAGGAAAATAATAATAGGAGGTGAGGGGTTATACTGAGAGGCAGGAACAAAGGATACAAACTGGGGGATGATGGCAGAAAAAGAGAGGGGCAAAAGCCACTGACAAAAATATGGAGGCCAACATGTTAAATAGGGCAGTATGAAAGGGAAGAGAAAGAAATGGCAGGGGAAGTGGAAGAGAGAAAGTATGGGTGAGTTCCCTTATAGCAGCATGCTCCAAAATAAAACGCCTACAGTTATATACTAGAGAAACTGGTACAGAAAAATGTATATATCACAAAGGTCACATACAATTCTTATTGTGGTAGGAGGGTCAAGGTGCTCCAAAGAGGCTGTGATTTCCAATACCCGTCCACAGAAAGAGATTCGCAAGGGATAATGGAACCGATTCGGGAATTAATAGCTGTTTATCTACTGTGGGCAGCTCTTCTGAAGGAGTGGGAGAGGTACACTATAATACAAAAGTAATAGGTCACAGAAATGGCATATGTAACAATTACCAGTAAATAAAACATTAATAAAAGTTACAATAAGTTCTACAACTTGCATAATCCAGTTACAGTCTCCATCAATATGCTTCTAGTACTGGTGGCAGTGAGTTTAACTATTTTCAGGTCTTATCAAACTGCATCACCACTTTTAATGGCAGAGCTATACATTGTTGAAGGAGAACTAATTTTATAAAGCTATAAATGTAGAAAACACTTGTACAACCAAGTAGAAACCCTTGTACAATGTATAAAATCACTAGTGACTGCTATAATAGCAGAACAGCGTGTGTGACTTAGTAGAAACACTTGTACAAAGTATACCATCACTTGCGACTGTTAGAAAGTTAGAAACACTTCTACAAACTAGAAGACATGTACAATTTCTAGCGTCACTTGCGACAGCATTAAAACGTTGTTTAAATACTTTCAATGGCAGAGCTATAACTATAAGAGAAACAAAGTTATGGAGCTATAATGGTATAATCACTATTACAAACTTATAAAACCATTTGCGACTGCATTTTAGCGCTGTATAAATATTTTCAATGGCAGTGCTATTAATTTTAACAAATTGACTAAATCTATAAGACTGTAATGTTGGTATTACTCATACAGCATATAAAATCACTTGCGACTGCATATAACACTGTATAAACACCTTCAATTTAATTATATACAAGAAACTAATTCTATAAAGTTGATAATGGTAGAATCACTTGTACAACATATGAGATCACTAGCGACTGCATTCTAACGATGTATACACACTTTCAATGGCAGAGCTATTGAATGTTAAGACACTATATTTATAAGTTATGTTGATAGGAACACCTGTAAATATATAAAGTCACTTGCGACTGCATTATAACGCTGCTTTAAACACTTTCAATGGCAGAGCTATTAATTGTGTAAGAAACTACATTTATTTAGCTATAGTGGTAGGAACACTTGATCAACTTATAAAACTCACTAGCGACTACAGTATTTTTTTCTTTTTTTTTTTAATAGTGAAATACAGCTATGAAATGCCTCGCGACATCAGTACTCCATAGCATCTGGTGAAACTAGTGTATCCAGTCTTGGCGGCAGAGGTATAGTAAAGAAGATTCGTAGCTATGAGTATAAAACAAATTGTCTCATATTTAGTCACTGGTAGTAGCAGTATATTAGAGTTACACTGTGTACAGCAATGAATGTTTTGCAACTACAGTTGCAAGTGGTATTAGGTAAAAACTAGCGTGTCTAGGTGAAACTGGCGTGTCTAGCTATAGCGACAGTAAGAACAGTGTGTGCTTACCGTGTAATAGCTACAAATATGCCACTAAACAGAAAAAAACATGATTCTGAAAATAACAATAGGTGAAACTAGCTTATCCAGCTATAGCAACAGTGAATACAGCGTGTGCTTATTGTGAATTCACTACAAAAACGCCACCAAGCAGAAAACAAACTTCCAAAAATAACATGAGTTGTACAAGTGACTAACTTTAAAGGGTTAGAAGGAAAATACAATGACTAACAATGGCTGAAAGGACAAAGTTTAGTAAGACATTTGAAACATCTGCAATACAATGAAGTAATAAATATCCATTTAGATGAATCAAGCAAGTCTTTTATCTGTTTTACTTACTTAGGAGCACGCCTACCAGGTAGAACTGCACTCACCTCGAGGGTTACAGTTTAAAGATGGCAACAGAGAGTGTGTGGGAGGGACAGGCAGAGGCAAAGTACATCAGAAAAGGGCTTGGCAACTAAAACCTAAGCATCATCTGTCACACATCTACCAGTACAGGGGTTCAAACCCCTGACAGACTAGTGATTACTATTACAAATGCATGCAGTTACTCCATGTGCCACAAAGCTGATATGTTGGTGTGCTGTAAGAACATATATGTGTGCTGGTGAGCGACACCTGCAACAGAGATATAGTAGACATACATTAGGTGTAGCAGACATGGCTGCCCACATGAACGGATGTCATTGTCAACACAGCCACACACTCTAATGGACTCACATTGATACACTTTGCCAGGCCCACAAATACACTTCCTAACTACTTAGTTTGCCACACTGCAATAATGCACAGGTACTACATGCACCACAGGGGATATCCTGAGGTTCTATGGGCTAGGGCATGTGAACGTGTCTGACATCAGTCAGTATGTCAATGGGAGTTATACTGGGTGTGACTGTGGTTAGGAGCATCATACCCCACATGCAGACACAAGGTGCCAGTACTGATATGCATGTGTGCATTGCTTCATGGGTGTGTAGTGGTTGGCTGTGCAAGATGGCTTTACAAGGCTGGGTGAGGGGTAATCCTTGGCATCATGCCACCCCACAATGGCGTGCAGTGTGGTACAGGGGTGTAGTGTCTGCAATGTCCCACACAGATGGGCATTGCATGAACTATCCTGATATCTTGGTTACCATTGTGTATGGCCTTAGCTTCGCAATGCATGCCATGTCTGTGTTTGATAGTCCTTGACATGGACATCGCCTGGGATGTGCACGTCCCACAATAATGTACAGTGACATGTACAAGTGTACCTGGATTGGCAGGCACATGTTGTGTACACAGACTGTTATCCTCAGATATGCCAATACTGGCCTGGTGTGGCAGGACCTGCTTATAGACAGCAGGTTGACCCTGCACCTGAATTGATAGCATGATACAGGTATTCCCTGGTGTTCGTGGCATCGGTCCATACAGGGCACATGTGTAAGGCATTGTATGGCTTCTGTGGATCACATTTGATGGCACCACATATGTTGCAGGCATCCAGTGGGGAATATAGTGAAGGCACATTGTCCGCAATTATGTGCCTATTGTACTGCTGTACAGGGTGCCATGCCCTCTGCAGCCCACTGCAATCACACCATGTCTACTATCTGTCATCAATGTGCAGGGTACTAGCAACATAGCGGGATATTCTAGGCAAGTGTGTTTGTGTATGACACATGGGTTCAGAATGTATTCCAGTTAATAGTAGGATTGCATACTTTGTTCACCAGGCCTTTTGCTGGATGTAGGGGTATGGCTTGCCAACACAGTCCCTTGGCTGACTGACATCTGTACTCTTTATGAGGTGGACATTGTGACATATAATACGGACACCATATAGGAAAACTACAAAATCCACACCCCAACATGTCTAGTGGTTAGATACTCACAGCTACCTCCACACAGGCTCTGACTGTCAAACATACACAACAAACAAAAGCTTGTTTTTTTCATATATTGTACTTATTTGACTGCCTGCACTTTTAAAAAGTTTTTTGTTTAAATAATTTGTTTAACTATTGTAGGCTGCACACTAAAGCGTGATAGCCTTTTCTGATCATTTGTAGTAATTTAAAGCTGTTTTAAGTGTATTTTTTACTGTTTTTGCCTTATCTTTTCAAAAAAACAAAACAAAAAAATTCCTTGTTTCCTGCCTTTCTAAGCTAGTATAGTCCAGTTTTCAGGCTAGTGCTGAATTCAGGGCTGTGATACTAGTTTCTGAGTTGCCCATACCTTACTTGGATAGAAGGAAGTTTCTCTGTTCACCTGTGAGAGAGGGGAGCTTTGAGCAACCTATCCGCCCCTGGAGGAGTGGTTCCAGCCCAGAAGTTAGTAGTTTATTGGCCATTTTGGGCTAATTTCTATCTCTTTCATTTCCCTACTATAAGAAACACTTTTGCACTGTTTTGCGCACCGGGCAGTGACAGTTAGCTACGGTTAAATTATTCCCAGCTCCACTACATTTCCTCTTCAGTTTTTCCTTTGAAACTAGTCTAACTCTCAACCTAAGCACTCAAAAAGCATCTTACAGTCCAGCACTTGCTCAGACCTAATAGCAAGCACTAATATACCCTGACACTGATTGCCCAGCAGGGCAAGGCTCTTTATTCACCCCTCACAAACCAAGCAACAAAGCAGCTCACCCTACTATTCAGGCATGACCAAAGGGCAACTTCAGATGCACTCTCCAGTCCAGCTGGTGAATCTGGGTATCCTGAGGCAATGTTACAACTGCCTCATGTACACTGACAACCCTCTCCTCCTACCACAAAACACTAACATATGTGAGAGATGCAATTATACAGTCAAACTGGAAGCTAAGCTGTCTCCACCCAAGACTGGAACAGACAGTCAAGAGGAGAAGGTTAACACTTGCACCACAACTCCAGCCGCACACAGACATACTAAAACAGCACTGGCAAAAAATACACATAAATACACAAAATCATACTCGGAGGCTTTAAATAAAAACCTGCAAAAGCATCACAGACCTCCAAAGCAGACACCCAAACAACCTGCACTTCCCATCACAAACCAGACAACACATAAAACATAAAATCAGTGTTCTGCACAATCACAGCCCTTAAGGCAACATAACATACCTAACACACTAGTAATAGGTGACTCTATAGTCAGGCACACTGACATCCCACTTACTAGGCTGGACAAGCAGAAGGTTACTGTTAGCTGCCTGTTGGGAGCCAGAATCTGCCATATAACACAAACACTCAGGTCACTCCAGAACAAGTACAAATATGACTCTGTCATTGTTCATGTTGGTGTGAATGACCTGAGATGTACCTCCCTGGACTACATGAAAAGAGACATGGAAGAGCTCTCTGATCATGTAGCCCAGGCTGGTATGACCCTGACCCTGAGTAGCATCCTGCCCTCACCAAGAATGATACCTCAGTATAAAGAAAAAAATGATCAATTTCAACAATTGGCTAAGCTTCTGGTGTCATTCAAAGGGGATCCAGTGTCTGTCAGCCTGGGATGACATGCTCCACAAGCCACGTTGCTTCTCAAGAGATGGCTTGCACCTGTCATCCCTAGGCTTTTGAATACTGGCCAAGGCTCTTGCTGCCCCCATAGTGCCGTTTTTAGGCAAGGCTCAAAAGTCAAACCCACCTCTGTAAACAGCACAATTAACAAAAAACTGAGGGTTATGCTACTCAATGCCAGGAATATAAATCTCAAAATGCATGCCCTTGAAGCACTCCTCAGTATGGAGAACATCGACATCTGTGCAGTAACTGAAACCTTGTTCAAGGATCCAGAGAGCACCCCAGCACTACCGGGCTACAACTCATACCACACGTTTCGGCCACAGAACACGGACCAAAACACAAAAGGAGGTGGTGTATCCATATTCATCAAGGATACCTACACCTCCAGGTTAGTGGTGCAGCATACCTCTGAGATCATCCATGTGCAACTAACATCGGGCAAATCTGCAATGCAAATTGTGGCCTGCTACAGATCACCCTCCATGACCCAGGACCACCACTCCACCTATCTAGAGACACTGGAAAACATGAAGGCCCTACCAAACACCCTGATATTGGGCAATTTCAATTACCCTACCATTCAGTGGGAAAACTACTCGAGTACAAATTCCCAGGCCCAGTGCTTCCTGGAATTCATGAACTTAAATGCCCTGGATCAGCTGGTAAACTCCCCTACCAGAGGTGAGAACATATTGGACCTGGTCATCACCAGCATGGGCAACAGGTGTTCCACACCAGAGGTCAACCCTTCACTGGTTAGATCAGACCATAAACTAATCACTCTGTATGTCCACACCCTACCACCACCCCCAACTAAGGAAACCACACTAAAAACTTTTCTAAATCAAAGTTCACCTTACTTAAGACAGAGGTGGTAAGTTTCACAGCCCCCACGCTAAAGGATAATGCTGCCCAAGATGCAGAAACCTTTACAAATGCGCTCTATGAGCACCTACAAGGAAGCATGGATCGTGCCATCCCTAGCAAAACCAAGACTCACTCTAAGAGAAGGAAACCAGTTTGGTGAACCCCTGCAGTAAACAGGCTATACAATACAAGGAGGAAACTAGTCCAGAAAAAAAGCAAATCCCAAGAAGAAGACATCCCTGATCAGTATCAGTAAGAAACTGAGGTCCTTCATGAAATCATCCAAGGCTAACTTCGAAAGAAAAAAAGCCAAGGATTCAAAAGATAACAAATCCTTCTTTAACTATGTTAAGAATCTAAGTGGCAACTCACAGATATGCACTGAACTAGTGCAAAATAGCACAAAATATACTGAACTTACTGATATTGCCAACATCCTGGCAGATAGATTCAGGGCAAACTTCACCCCCTCACACCTCTAAAAGGGCCCACAACAATACCGGAAAAGTGTAGTGTCCCAAAAATCACAGACGCACAGGTGAAAACAGCCCTTTCAAAAGCCAAAAACACAGCGTCAGTGGGACCAGATGGTGTCCCAGGCTGCATCTTGCACGAACTACAGAACGAACTAACCCCCCACCTAAACACGCTGTTCAACATCAGCCTCTCCACAGGCTACATGCCCATAGAATGGCATACAGCAATGGTTATTCCTCTTCACAAAGGAGGGGCCACAACTGACCCTGGTAACTATCGCCCCATAAACCTGACTAGCCTGGTCTGCAAGGCTATGGAGCGCATCATCATGGAACTCATTAACAAAAACAATGGGAACCTCCAAACACTTGACCTGACCCAGTTCAGCTTTGTTAAGGGCAGATCATGCCTACTTAACCTGGTTGACGTTTTCTAGACAGTCACCAAGGTCATAGACAAGGGAAAGGTGGTTCACACAGCCTACCTTGACCTTGCCAAGGCTTTCAACACCATTCCCCACTCGGGTATTACAGAAAAACTCACCAGCCTGAACATAAACCCCTACGTCATGAGATGGGTTGCCAACTGGCTTACAGACAGAACTCACATGGTAAGAATAGCGGGCTCCAGGTTTGACTCTAAACCAGTCACAAGTGGTGTCCCACAAGGCTCTGGCCTGGGACCCCTACTGTTTGGCATATACTTCTCAGAAGTACAGGCAAACACAGGAGGACTATGCCTAATCAAGCTTGCTGATGACTGCAAACTTGGAGCCATAACTGACTGTCCAGCTGACACGGACATCCTCCAAAAGGGCCTTACTGAGATGGACACCTGGTGTCAAAGTCATGGTCTCAAGCTAAATGCCAAAAAATGCATAGTCATCCCATTTGGGAAAAACAAAACACCCATGAATTACCACATAGGTGGCAGCCCCCTTAGTACAGAAGAGGTAATAAGAGATCTGGGAACCCAGGTAGATAGTAATCTCTCCTTTGGCAATCATATTGCCAAAGTAGTTAGGAAATCCTTCTATGTGGCCCATCTAATTACTAAAGGGTTCGCATCTAGAAATAAAAAGGTTTTAGTGCCCCTATATCCGTCACTCATTTGACTCATCATAGAGTACAATGCCCCATTTGGGATGTACCTCACAAGACACTTCCAACAGCTGGAAAGACCACAAAAGTACCTCACCAAGAGGATTACTGATCTCTAACAAATGTCCTATGCAGCCCGACTGAAAAAACTCCAGCTGTACTCAGTGGCATATCGCTTACTCAGAGATGATCTCTGCCTGACTTACAAAGCCATCTCCAACTCAGAATTGATGGACATGCTCCACCTAAAGAAATCCAAGTCACTGCGAGCCATGCACTCTAGTGAGCTAAACCTCACCACAACAATAAATAGAACATGCTGGAGGGATAGATTCCTGTCACAGAGACTCCCCATGCTTTGGAACAAAATTCCAAATTACATCAGGCAGAGCCCCTCACTAACACTCCAAGAGAAACCTTGACGAATGGATGGGTAACAGAAAACACTACTCTAAAAGGCATTGTTACTGCCTCAGGCAAACAGACACACACAGTTGGCCTCTCTTGGAATAGAATCCCTACCTAACTAGTTTATCACACTACAGCAATACGCAGTTACAACACAAGCTACAGAGAATACTGGGTTGCAGTAATCCCAGAGGTGTATTTCTAGGTAGGTGACGTCAGCAGGATTGCCAAAGGTGGGTATGTGAATTGTAAAGAGTGTGCATACTCTAAAAGCATTGTTTCTTTCACAGGCAGGCAGACAGACACACACAGTTTACCTGTCTGGGATTAGAACACCTACCAAACTAGTTTAACACACTACAGCATTACACAGTTACAGCACGCACCATGGAGTTTACTGGGCTACAGCAATCCCAGAGGTGTATTCATAGGTGGGTGACATCAGCAGGATTGTCAAACAAGGGCATTTCAAGAATACTGCGAGTTGTACATGTCTGCTACCTGCATGTACCCACTGCTTACTGTCACAAAAACATATTTACACATGCTTACAACTGTCTTACGCAATCCTAATTGACAGTATCGACAAGGCTTGCAGGTCTTGAACCCTGGTCCATGCACACTGAGGGCACTGGACGTATCACTAAACCATCTGGGTTGTATATATGTTGCATGGAGTCTATAATGCACATCTTACTACAGGTATTCCACAGTACTGAAAACAAATGTGACAGTCACTTTGTGTACATATGTACAGTACCCTTGAATGTACTGTACTCTGTGAAACGACAAAGACAAGTCTACATCTGTACAACTTTCATAACTCCATAAATATATATATATATATATATATATATATATATATATATATATATATATACATACATACATATCCACCTATGGGATGTGTACACACACACACACACACACACACACACACACATATATATATATATATATATATATATATATATATATCTATATATATATGCGTCTACACAGACACAGCTATAGCCAGATATATATATATATATATATATATATATATATATATATATATATATATATATATATATATATATATATATATATATATATATATATACACATCTGAACACCCTTTGTGACACAGAAGGGTTCCAAAGGAACTGATGTGTACACAAAACAGAGGCATCTCTTGTGTTATAACATTTAAATCTTAAGCAGTTCACCAGAGAAGGGATGGTTGTTGTGTATGTGGAGTTTGGGGTGGGGAAGGATGGCTAATATAATCTACCTCGGGGATTGTGGAGTTAGGATGGGGAAATGATGGGTATGGACTTACACCCCAGCTACCACTTCTGTGTCACTGCTCGACAGTGGCACAGAAAAATAACATACCCAACTGTAGTCGTGCTTGACTGTGTATTCTTTACCATTCCTAACTATGCAATACTTTGTAGACACCGGTCACCACGGATGGCTACCATGGTGTGCTAAAAGACATTACACATGTGTATGCCTGGCTACAGGGTAGTCACACACACAAACACGCACACACTTGCCGGTATTGTGCATACACATCTTGCCTATGTAAAGGTAACTAGTACAGTGGTATACAGTTGGGGTATGTGCCACAGAACACATACAATTACACTTACTCTGATTCCACTTCTGAGCTGGGTGACATCACAGGACCGATTACTTACAGTGGGGAGGGGGGAGATAGAGGTTTAGCAGATGACAAGGATAAAGACCATTGCAAAAGGAGGTATCTCTTTGGAATGCAGCAAAACCCACTGCCATGACAGAATGCAGACACAAATACACACACACAACCACACTCAGCCATTTGCTGACACACACACTCAGGCATTTGCTGAGACACACACACAAACACTCTCACACAGTTGCCAGTGGTGAGATCAGAACTCCTGCCTATCTATAGATCACTATTCCAGTACTACGCAGTTACGAGATGCACCACAGAGATTACACATTCCAAGGCAGTCAGACTGCCCTTCTAAGATTAAGGACAACAACAGGGAGACTGATAGTCACAAAGTACATAGCTGTAAACCTGTGCGTTTAAAGTAGGTGTCCATTACAACCTGAATGCACAAACAATACACATCATCTGCAGGTAGGCTGAGAGGTATAGTTGTAGCACAACAGGAACCTGAACTAGAGTATGGCCATCTGTGGAATGGACAACTACTATCACTATACAGGGTTACAGTCGGCATGCTCATACACTTAGTAGCACAGGGCCATTTGGGATGCACTATTACAACTACACAAGGTTATGCTGGGCATGCTCATACACTTAGTAGCACAGGGCTGTTTGGGATGCACTCTGATTCTAACCACAGAAGGCCACAGTGTGCATGTTCATACACTTACATTTACAGAACACATTGTAATGGACTCCTATTGTAAACACACAGGTTTACAGCTATGTACATCTTACCTGTCAGTATATATGCACATCATACTGGTTTTCCACCTGATACCTGTATGTGGCCCGTAAATGATATATCTGTGTCTGTGCTGTGTGATACACATGCATACATGTACATGAAGTACTGACATATGTATGTTAAGTATACACAATCATGCATGTGTGGACGTAACAGACAATAGGTTAACTGGGACACACAGGCGGATGGTACCTACAGCATGTGTCACACACCTTGCTGCCCTGAAAGGCATACATTGATAGCAGGTTGTGGACATTATACATGGCATTATACATGGAACAGTGGCATGTGCAAGCATAATGTGTGAGCCACATTGTGTAATGGTACTGAGGTGCAGGTGTCAAGATGACCTCTCCCGGCTGTGTTAGTAGTTGTCATTATTAGCAGGACCGCTACCTAAGTATATCTCACATTGGTCATATACACAATTTCTGCTGCTGTCCATCACCTTACATGAGGCATTTGCTACCAAGCACATTACTGCCACTCGCAGTGATGTCATGGTACGAGTGGCAACTGCTAGACCAAAACAATGTGCCAGTGTCCTACTGTTATTATGAGGTTGTCCAGTCTCTGTCATTCTGGGCTGTCATGACTGAATGACAAGCCTTCAACACAAAATACATACATCCATGTTTCACATGTGTGTGGATAATACCTAGGTTGCATTTACTCATATAGCCGCATACCAAGGCAAATGTCCTACACCCAGAAACACCCTGACACCTACAAGACAATTGCATTGGATGCTTATGCTAATCAGTGCTAGATGTGTGGCTTTAGTAATCCATTTTCTCAATGTAGAACCTACAATGGGGAATACTGACATCTGTGCAGTGAGGAACACCTGGTTGAAGGCACTGTAATGCGCAATTGCACTACCACCATATAACTCAGATCCAGACATGTGGGCCATAACAGTGGTATGGACCATTCCAGGTGGTGGTGTACACATATGTGTACTTCTACCAACTTAATTATTTTAACCATACTCCACCCATTTTCACATTTTCCTCCCCAACATCCTGTACCTCCTCCTAATAACTCTCTTAAAGCTATCTCACTACCTATCACCACTCCCACACTAACAACTGCATTAAACCCTTACTTTCCTTTGTCTTTCTTAGCCTATTTCCTGCTATAACTACATAATAAACTCTTTAAAATATGTCTTCAACAACTAAACCTATCCTAACTAAATGTTTAATACTATTTACTCTCATATCTATTCTCACCTCCACCTATCTCTTCACCCCCATTAGCAAAGTCAATTTTAACTACTTCAACTACTCTCCTAAACAAACAGCTAGTGATAAATACACCTTAAGCCATTTTCAAATAAACACCACAACCACACCCTGCTACCTGCTAGCCAAGTATCATCGACTTACTCATATTAAATTCAATAACACAACTCTAAAGAAACTAAAATACCTAACCAGCTTCCTCAACCACCCATTTTCTGCCCTAAAAACTCCCACCTTAAAAGATGGTGACATCCATCCCAACCCAGGCCCCACAAGCTTCTCATCTTGTACAACTCCTTCTTCCACTTCCCCCACCATTACTACCCACACCTGTCTCTCAAAGTCTTTACTTCTAGGTCATCTTAATATCCGCAGTATAAACAATAAAATTGCACATCTCCATGCCCTTCTTGATACTCATTCCTTTCATATACTCTGCCTAACTGAAACCTGGTTAAAACCAGCAACTAAAGATAATGAAATAATTCCCCCAGGTTACAACATATTAAGACTCGACCGCACTAAACGTAGGGGTGGGGGAGTAGCTCTACTGTATAAATCCACTCTACAGATCTCCTCCCTATCTTGCAACCCACCTCAGGATAGTAAAGCTGAAGTTTTGATCTCCCGACTTCAACTAAATGCTTCCAAAGCCCTATATATTATCTGCATCTACCTACCACCTGGTAATAATATTTCTATAATAGAAGTCATTCAACTTCTTACCCACAAGAAACCATTATACTTGGCGATTTCAATACTGACTGGAAACGTGTAAACACAGAGAATCCTTCATCACATATCAATCTTCATGGCTTTAGTCAAACTATTACCACCACCACTAGAATTAACAAACCCAATAATAAAGAGAGTATCCTAGATTGGATACTCATTAATAAACATCAACACGTTTACAAGGCAGGAACTCTACCAGATGACTTAATTGATCATATGTGAACTTGCATCATAAGACAAAAGAATGATATCCCTAACACCCCTACTTACAAGATCTCTCAAACCAACAAACATTTTAACCCTGTGTTATTCCAAAATGAACTTAGTGCCTGTAACTGGTACCCAGTAAAAACTCTCCCTCTTGAGCAGGCAGTCAAATATTTTAATTCTAAATTCTTAACTATCCTTGACAAGCATGCTCCTAAACGTTCTATCAGAATGAAATCCAAACCTGCCCCCTGGCTTTCAAAAGAAACTAGACAATTCATATTACTTAGAAATAAATCTTGGGCCAAATGGAGAGCATCCAAAAATATTTCAGAGCAACAAACATTCAGACAGCTAAGGAATACCACTAAAAAAGCTATACTGACTGACAAAAAAAACTACTATTGTAACCTACAGCAATCTCACCAAAACAACCCACAAAAATTCTGGGCTAGCGTTAATAGACTCCTACACCCAGGACATTCCAGTACACCACCTTCTCTTGGGGCTGATAACAATACCTCCGTTCAAACTGCCAATGCCTTTAATACCTTCTTCCCCGACACCATAAAATCTCTAGCCTCCCAACTGTCCACTAACAACTCTAGTCTCCAAACTTCTTTACCTAATACTCACCCTGCATTCCAATTACAACCCATCGCTACCCCATATATCCAAAAACTTTTACATAAACTAAAGCCATGTACTCCCTCTGCAGACCAAATACCATCTGAATACCTGCAAAAAGCAGCCAAAGCAGTTGCATATCCTATAGCCATCCTTATAAACAGAACCATAAATGAAGGAACCATCCCAGATATCTGGAAAATTTCCCACATTATCCCTTTACATAAAGGTGGAAACTCCAGTGAGTATTCCAACTATAGGCCAATAGCACTCTTATCACCCTTAGCAAAAGTTATGGAAAAATGTATTCACCATCAACCTATCAACCACCTAACCCAACATAATATATTAGCTAATTGTCAGCATGGCTTCAGGCCATTTCATAGTACCACCACAGCCCTCCTATCTTTCACTGACTCTATCAATAAAAACCATAACAACAACTTCCTCTCATCTGCACTCTTTACTGATCTGTCAAAAGCTTTTGACATGGTCAGCCACCCACTACTCCTAAAAACTCTTGAATCCCTTGCTCTTGACACCAAGGCTGTTCATTGGTTTAAGTCCTACCTTAACAATAGGAAACAAGCAGTCCTTTGGGAGAATAAACTATCCTCCCACCTACCAGTCTCCCTTGGAGTACCTCAGGGCTCCATTCTTGGCCCACTTCTATTCTCAGTGCTCATCAACAACCTTTACTTAGCAATCCCTCAAGCTACTTGCATACAATATGCAGATGATTCCACGCTCATATGTTCTGCCAACTCCACATCTGAACTACAATCCCTAACTCAGATAGTATTCAACTCAGTCGAGGCATGGTTCCTAAAACGTTGCCTCCTTTTGAATGCCAAAAAAAACAAGCTATTACTCTTTACACCTAACAGTAAGTCCCCCCCAATCAATTTCTCTATCAAATCAAATAATGGCACCATTATAACCCAAGACTCTACCACTAAACTATTAGGAGTCTTAATTGACAATAACCTTACATTTGATAATCATATCAATAACACTATAAAATCCGTAAATAGAAAATTAGGCTCCCTATATAGAACAAAACCATTCTTAACACCAACAGCCAGAGCTACTATTGCCCACTCACATTTAATCTCCACCCTTCTCTATGCTTCCCCCATTTACACCAACCTGAAGAAAAGTAATCTCACTAAACTAACTAACTCCTATAATAATATTGCAAGGTTTGCCACTGGGAACCCATTTAGAACCCATCACTGTCTGAACTTAAAGCAACTTAACTGGCTTGAACTAAAAAACATTCTGATACTCTCCCAACTTACCATTATTCATAGGATATTGTACCAGCCCAAGAACACACCAATACTAACCTTATTACTCCCTATGTAAACCTCAACTCCTTACGCTCTTCCACTAAACTACTGGCTAGCAATACCAAATCTAATAACATGGCAGGTGACTCCTTGTTTTCAAATACCACTGGAAAATTCTGGAACATGTTGCCATCAGATCTAACTGCACTTCCCTCCTTCCCACTCTTTAAACAAAGGCTGAAGCAACATCTTATAACGAACTGGTTATGCCCTTGTTGTTACCCTGACTAACTGTCTGCATTCTTTTTTTGCCATGTTTCTATATCCTCCCTCCCCTTTACTTTTTCAAACACTACTTACCCCTTAGTAGCATAAACTACTTTAAACTATTTCCTAAAAATAGGAGATGAACTAACTGTGAACATATTTGTTAACAACCTCACATACATTACTGTAGGAGTATCTTATTCCTTTCAAAGCTCCTGCATTTCTTAATTAGCTTATTTTACTGTAGCTAAGGCTTTCTACTGATTTCTAATGATTGTATTATTTTTATATTGGTGTAAATATTTCTCTTTGTATATGGTATTGTTTCTTAGATAGTATTGACTTTGGAACTACTGTTCTCTCATGTACTGTTTGTCTTACACTTTCATGTTTCCTTTTTCTCACAAAATTGTACATTATAAACATTTAACTGTTACTGTGGAGCTTTTCTCCTCGGGCCTCTGCTGAAAATGGAAATATATCCAGTTGGACTAGCCCGGTTAACAAATATAAAATAAATAATAAATAAATAAATAAATAAAATAAATATTCATAAAGGCTACACACATATAAAGATCACTACTCTGACATAATGAGTCAGGTACAGGTGACAGTGGCAAATGCTGCATTCTAGGTTGTATCCTCATATACATCCACCACCTTGTCCCCAGACTACCAACACACATCCATATGTGGTATGACATAGTATGGTAGACCACTAGATAACCCTCAATTGGTGGACTGTACCTAGGCCTACATCAGCTGTGCAAAGTACCCATGTACAGATACAGCTGCATAATGTGTTATGCAATGCAATAATACCAATGTTTGTAACCAGCTCAGTTGTACACATATCAGGGTCCCTCAGATGTTATCAGCATTAACATGGTCGACTGTTGCTGTACACCAGTAAACAACACCCTCATGGTTGGATATGACCTAACTGTACCTGCCCTGGATATGTACATCCCAACACTCATACAACATTAATGACATTACCATAGCTTTCATTATCCTTTCTACATACAGGTGGCTACAGTCATTACACACATGCACATGGCAGATAGCATGCTAACAGTACATAAGTTTGATATCTATGTTAACAGAGGTAATATTCCCTCTCTACTGGCCACTGATGGCACCTATCATATTATACAACACCCCATGTGGCATGTATGTCTTTAGACATGTCCACTTAATGCAATGCCTACAGACATACCCAAATAACAGGATCATAGGACCTATGCAAGGCCTGTATTGACAGACTCAGGGAAATCCAGTTCTGCTCTGTATGTTCCTGAGTAGTCACAGGTGATATGTTCATGACATGTACAGCCATGTGTGGCCACAGCTCCTACATATACACCATGTCTACAATTGCAAGCAATGCATGCTGTCTACTGTCTGGACATTAGCCCTAGTACCACAATAGCCAGTACATGCTGGGGTGAGATGTTTACAAGCCACAGACCTCGCACATGCTTGAATGAGTGTACTGCCTAGCTCTAACAGAGCACATTTCTGGCACTCTTCCAGTAAACATGAGGTGTGTGTGGAAAATATGATGTGCTCACTGTTGACCATTACAGTGCCCTGGCTTCACAATGGCACTGTCAAGTAACAGTTTGTAGGAGCATGACATGGAATAATGCTGTGTGTGTCTCACTGATATGTGCTATTGTCATATATGTACACTTGGCTACTCAGTAAAGGTGGTGGTGTCCTACCAGTACATGAATACAACATCCATTATGGTGTATTGCTCAGCTATGTTTCACACATGGCATGGGGAAGGTGTGGAATGTATCCTCTTGACCTGCTAGTTTACTTTCTGATGTAGACCGCATATGTGTACATATATTGATGTTTGTGTAGATTCCATGTGTGTGCAGTGTCTGATGTCTGAAGGTGACTGTTGTCTTAGTACATCATGCTGTTGCAATACAGCCTCAACATTGCCGACTGTATATGGTGATATGCTCTAAGTACAGTAAGCCGTACATGAGGTATGGACAGATGTTTGGACATGACTACTAAGTGGTGGGGCTTCTTTACAGATGAATAATTACTGAGGACAGCTGACTGGTGTGTTACAACCACTCCTACAATAACCTGTGTAACTGCTAAGGTCAGGTTTTATTAATTGAAGTGGATGACAGACAATGTAGAATGCTGTAAGGGTGACACTGAAGGCAAACCTCATGACACCTGTAACAGTATATCTTTGTGAATGCCACAGTGTGTGTGTGTGTGTGTGTGTGTGTGTGTGTGTGTGTGTGTGTGTGTGTGTGTGTGTGTATGGCTGTCCATGTGTATGGCTGTCCAGTCCCTGGAGTGAGGCTGTATTTTACCATAGTGAAATGTTAATGCCTCCTCCCCCCATCCACTCAATCTAGCATCCCCGTTGATATCAT
Source organism: Protopterus annectens (assembly GCF_019279795.1). Classification (NCBI taxonomy): domain Eukaryota; kingdom Metazoa; phylum Chordata; order Ceratodontiformes; family Protopteridae; genus Protopterus; species Protopterus annectens. The sequence continues at coordinate 611,441,640 of NC_056730.1, read as the reverse complement.
CAATTGTAGACGGGCATTCTAACTGCCTGTTAACATGTACACCCTGGGGTGTGACCTATTGTTACATAGCCTACTGATGGACCCCCCTCCCCACATACATTCACTGCACTGTAGTATCCCTGTCAATGTCCTCGATCTTAGGCCATTCCAACTACCTGCACATTTGTAATCTCTGTGGCACGTCTTGTAATTGCATTGTACTATAATGATGATATGCACATAGGCAGGGGTTCTCATCCGAACACTGGCAACTGTGTGTGTGTGTGTGCGTGTGTGTGTGTGTGTGTGTCAGAGTGTGTGTTACTGTATCTGTGAATCCCTGAGTGTATGGGTGTGTCTGTTTGCATGCTGTCATAGCAGTGGGTATTACTGCTTCCCAATGAGAAGCCACTATTTCCACCGGCCTTTACCCTTGTCATCCGGCACACCACTCTTTTACCTCCTCCCTGCTCCAGGTAACTATAGCTGTGATGTTACCCACTATGGATGTGATGGCTCTGAACACAGTAGCTTACTACACAGCTATCATGCTCTTGGATCATTAGAACAGTAAACATAATTGAAACATGGGAGAATATAACTGTGATGTGGAAGCTAAAAAGTGCAAGCAGGTATTGTCATACTGACCTGTGGGTAGTCAACATGTACATATGGGACACTAACCGCAAACACTGACATCCCCAGTACATGTAACTACACCTGAAAAAGGAAGGCAGAACGTCAAGATCAACATGCTGTTAGTGTTGTTACACATGATACATACTGTCAAATGTACAAAATGCATTCTAAAACTGTAATACATGGTATGTCTGCTGCCTGTCAACAATACTCAACAATATGAATTTACAATTGTCTACCTAGTATGTTCGCCCTGTGCATCAGACCATATGAGCATATCCCTGCACCAATGGTGTGGATGACAGGGATGCAGCACAGGCATCATCATATGCACAGGGTGATAATGTTTGCCCTGAGGCCTAGGCTGTGCCATTGGATGACATCATGTGTGTGTGTGTTAGGGCCTGTGATATAATTGGGCATGTGTGGATGTTATGCGTGTGTGTGTTGAGGTTCTCTACATTTGTTTCCGGTGTGTGTATGCATGCACACAGGTCTGGCATGTGGCTGGCCTACACAGGGGTATTATTGACAGGTGCAGACTGTACAAGGCAGGTTTGACAGTTCACGGTGTCCGGCCATGGCCATGTGACCTGCGCCTGCCAGGGGTTGCATGGGCACTACCAAGCAGAGGTCCAGATTGGGTACTGTCTGACGACACATGTCCACTGGAATCATGTCCCTGTTGGGACTGTCCAAGGCCACATGCACGTGGCCTGCTGTGTCTTGGTGTGGACTGCACAGCACCAGCTGCATTGCTGCTGTTAATGCCATTATGGGAATGGGCATGTGCTGTAGCATGTTCATGTAGTCCTTCAAAAGGTGATGTAGCTGACCTACGTCCATGTGCCCGATGCCTCACTCCCACCAGATGTTCCAGCACAGACATTCCACGCTTGAGGATTGACATGCCACTGTTAAGGACTCCCACCATGTCATGCAATCATCTATCCAAAACCATCTGCAAGATGATGGTGAGCATTTGCAAGTGCCTGGATGTTGTCAGTTAATGAATGGACAGCAGCCCTCTGAAGTCCTTCCTCTATGGCCAGTGGTGATGGGGTATGTGTAGGTAGTGGATCTGTGTACGAAGATGAGGGGGAGATAGGTGGACTGGCAAACAATGGCACAGATTCAGCCCCTGACAACCCTGCCTGTGCATCAATCATACTATCATCATCACTGCTAGAGTCTGTGTGGACACTAACATCAGGTGGATCGCAGGAAGGCAACGCACCTACATCAACACCTGTGAGGGGAAGACAAGAACTGTACATTACAAGTTATACCAGACACACACACACACACACACACACACACACACACACACACACACACACACACACACACAGACACACATGCTACATGCAGGTGATATGGCAGATGGCATTCAGCTTAGACAATTATAGTTTCAGCTAAGACAATTATAGAGATAGTTATCATACATCCTTGAGTTGCAGACAACAGCATGCATGTGTTATAGCAGACAGCATGCACCAAACACAATTATAGTGGTGGTTAGCATACATACCTGTATTGCACCATTTATGTTAGTAGCCTATGCCCCATACCTGCAACACAATGCATGCACTTTGCACTATTGTACCACACTGCCATGGTGTGTGCAACATACACCACATGTTAACAGACCATTCCTGACCTTTGTACATCTGCCACTGATGCTTTTTGTTGGCCACCACCCCTATGTGTGAGGACATGAGCAGTAGGGTATGTCAACTGCATACTATGTTTGCCTGAGCCCTAGCTTGCATATTACCCCCAAAGCAGTGCATGTCTGTTCAACATTATTCTGCCTACCCCTGAGCTGAGTCTAGACATTGTGCATGTGGCTGTACACACATGTTTGACATGGCTGTCCCTACTTTGCAAAGGTGCCACAGACCAGCTCAGGTTTACAGTACACTGACCTGCTGTGTGGTGTATGACCTTGTCAATCACATGTAGTATGACATGTCGTCTCCTGATGAGTTGAATGACATGCATACATGTGTAACACAATGGTGTCCTTTCCAATCTACAGTATGGTAATGGTGTCCCAATGCAAGGACGTGTTATATTAACATGGACCTTCAGCTGATGCAATGTTGTCTGTACACCCTACAAATATGCAGGGACATACTGTACATTGGGCTGATGTGCATAGCCATTGCAGGGCATCATGTGGCTTCACAACTGCTATACAGTGTGAGCTACTGACACAGTTCATAGCCATGACTATGTTCACATACAATTCATATCTCATGTGGAATGTGACCCACATCACTGAGGTGTATACACACTAAACCCTAATGTGGAATGTGTGACACAGGTCACAGAAGGGTATACGGATGACACCCTTGCACATCTGCAACCATATTACTGATGCCTGGCAACTATGCCCACACATGGCTAACTTAGCAGTACTCTATGTCCCACATGCATGCATACAGACAACCCTCTCCTCTTACCTCTAGACACAAACACTTGTGAGAGATGCAAATATACAGCCAGACTGAAGGCTAAGCGCTCACAACCCATGACAGTAACAGACAGTCAAGAGGAGAAGAGACACACTAGCATCACACCACCAGTCACACATGGATCTACAAAACAAGCACCAGCAAAACATACACATAATTACACAAAAACATATTCAGAGGCACTAGGTACCAATTTGAAAAAGAAACAGTGCCCTCCAAAGTAGACAAGCAAGCAACCTGCACCTCCAAACACAAGCCAGAAAACACATAATTCACCTCAGCAGTGTGCCTCACTACAGCCCCTAAGGCAAAACACAATACCCAACATGCTAGTAATAGGAGACTCTATAGTAAGGCACACAGATGTTCCACTCACCAGGCTGAACAAGGAGAAGGTTACTGTCAGCTGCCTGTTGGATGCTAGGATCCGCCACATAACACAGGCACTTAGGTCACTCCAGAACAAGTACAAGTATGACAATGTCATTGTACATATTGGTGTGAACGATCTAAGATGTAACTCCCTGGACTACATAAAAAGATACATTGAGGAGCTCTCTGATCATGTAGCCCAAGCTGGTATGACCCTGACCTTGAGTAGCATACTACCTTCACCTAGAATGATACCACAATACAAAGACAAAATGATCAATTTCAACAATTGGCTAAGCTTCTGGTGTCATTCTAAGCGGATCCAGTGTCTGTCTGCCTGGGATGACATGATAGACAAGCCTCGCTGTTTTGCCAGAAATGGTTTGCACCTGTCACCCCTAGGCTTTCGAATACTGGCCAAGGCTCTTGCCATCCCCATAGTGCTTTTTTAGGCAAGGCTCAAAGGACACACCAACCACTGTAACCAGCACAGGTAACCAAAAACTAAGGGTAATGCTACTCAACGCCAGAAGTCTCAACCTCAAAATGCACACACTCGAGGCACTCCTCAGTATGGAGAAAATCAATGTTTATGCAGTGACGGAAACCTGGTTCAAGGCTCCAGAGAGCACCCCAGCACTACCAGACTACAATTCATATCATACCTTCCAGCCTCATTTACCAGATTGCAGTACAAAGGGCATAAGTGTATCCATATTCATCAAGGATACCCACATCTCCAGGTTAGTGGTGCAGCATGATGCCCCAGAGATCATCCATGCACAACTATCAGTAGGCAAAACCACATTTCAAGTCGTAGCCTGTTATAGATTGCCCACCATGTCCCAAGATGCTCACTCAGCATTCCTTGAGGCACTGGAAAATATAAAGGTCCTACCCAACACCATAATTTTGGGTGATTTCAACTACCCTGGTATAGACTGGGTGAACTACCAAAGTTCTAGCTCCTCTGCCCAGCAGTTCATAGAATTTATAAATTCAAATGCCCTTGAACAACTGGTATGTTCTCCCACTAGAGGGGACAACATATTGGATTTAGTCATCACAAATATGGGTGCCCATTGTACCGCACCCGTTATCACTCCCTCTCTGGTTAGATCAGACCACAAATTGATAACCCTGGACATCCTCACCCCTCCACCTCCGCCAGTCAAAGAAGCCATCGTAAAAAACCTTTCCAAAGCAAACTTCAAACTACTTGTGTCAGAAGTGGAAAGCTTCACTATTCTCTTGCAGAAGGATAATGCTATCCAGGATGCAGAATCCTACACCGAGACACTTTATATACATCTTCAGGATTGCATGGACTGTGCTATCCCAAATAAAACCAAGACTCCTTCCTCAAGCAAGAAGAAACCAGTCTGGTGGACCCCTGCCATAAGCAAACTATACAATAAAAGGAGGAGACTTATACAAAAAAAGGCCAAATCTCAAGTAGAAAAATCATCCCTGATCAGCATTAGTAAGAAATTGAGGGCCCTCATCAAGTCAACTAAATCCAATTTCGAAAAGAAGGTTGCCAAGGATGCCAAGGATAACCATAAGGCCTTCTATGGTTATGTCAAAAACCTAAATGGCAATGCTCAGGTCTGTTCTGAGCTAGTACAAAATGGAACAAAATACACTCACCCCAGTGACATTCCCAACATCTTGGCTGATAGGTTCAGTGCAAATCCCCCCCCCCCTCACCACCTATAGGGCCTATTACTATTCCAGGGGATTGTGTAACTCCAATTATTACTGATACATTAGTTAATAAGGCTCTATATAAAGCTAAAAACACTGCCTCCATGGGACCAGATGCTGTCCCAGGCTGTGTCATACGCAAGCTCCAAAATGAATTAACCCCGCATCTGAATACCCTGTTCAGTCTCAGCCTCTCGACAGGATATGTGCCCATAGAATGGTGCACAGCAATGGTGGTTCCACTGCGCAAGGGTGGGCCCACAACCGACCCTGGGAACTACTGACCAATAAGCCTGACCAGTCTGATCTCTAAGGCAATGGAGCGAATCATTGTGGAACTCATAAATGGAGAGATTGGGAACCTCCAAACACTTGACCCCACACAGTTCAGCTTCGTCAAGGGCAGATCATGCTTCCTGAACCTGGTGGACTTCTTTGAGACAGTTACTCAGGCTATAGATAAGGGAAAGGAGGTACACACAGGTTACCTTGACCTTGCTAAAGCATTTGACACCATTCCTCATTTGGGTATTATTGATAAACTCACCAACCTGGGCATAAACCCTTATGTCACAAGATGGATCGCAAACTGGCTCTCAGACAGATCCCACAAAGTAAGAGTAGCTGGATCTATGTCCGAGTCCAGACCAGTAATGAGCGGTGTGCCCCAGGGCCCTGTCCTGGGGCCCCTCCTGTTTGGCATATACCTCTCAGAAGTACAGAAAAGCACTGAAGGGCTGTGGCTTACCAAGTTTGCGGATGACTACAAACTGGGTGCTATAATAGAGTCTCCAGCTGACATGGATATCCTCCAGAAGGGCCGTAATGAGACTGATGCATGGTGTCAAAGCCATGGTCTCAAGCTAAATGCTAAAAAATGCATAGTAATCCCCTTTGGAAAAAACAGAGTACCATGAACTACCACATAGGAGGTAACCCCCTGAAATCTGAAGAAATAATAAGGGATCTAGGGACCCAAGTAGATAGTCAGCTTTCCTTTGATAACCATGTTGCCAAGGTGGTTAGAAAATCCTTCTATGTGACCCATCTGATCACAAAAGGGTTCGCATCAAGATCTAAGGATGTAGTGGTGCCCCTCTACTCTTCCCTCATCAGACCCATTATTGAGTACAATGCACCAATTGGAATGTACCTGGCTAGGCATCTCCAGCAGCTGGAGAGACCACAGAGGTACCTCACTAAGAATATTAATGGCCTCAAACAGTTGCCCTATGCAGCACGATTGAAAAAACTAAGACTTTTCTCTGTTGCATACCGCCTTCTCAGAGGCGATCTCTGTCTAACATACAGAGCCATGTCCAACCCAGAACTGTTGAACATGGTCCATCTTAGCAAAACAAAATCTATTCAAGCTACATGCTTGAGGGATATAAACCTCAGCAGAACAATGAATAGAACATGCTGGAGGGATAGATTCCCTTCGCAAAGACTTCCCTTGATATAGAACAAGGTCCCAATCTACATAAGACAGAGCCCCTCACTATCACTCTTCAAGAGGAACCTTGACGAGTGGATGGGTAACAGAAATTTCACACCAGGGATCATACCAACAGGTCTACTAGATAGGGGCCAAGGGTACTAGCTGCTAGATCAAGGGCCTAGGGAACTAACCAAAGTGGTGGTGAATACCGTACAACGTGGCTGGGCTAATATATGCCTTCAGGCAGATAGCCCAGTACCTACCTATGAACCTATGAACCTATGCCTTCTGTGTGCCTCACACACATGAGGAGCAGGCATGACAGTGATGTCTGACCCCAGCAAGGTGAATGTACTGTACCTGTGGCTTTTTGTGGTTGTATGTGTATGTTGTGCAACACATGTATGTATTTGGATACTGTATAGGTGAATGCTGTCATATCGTGACACACTCAAGTTGTTCAAGACATGTTATGTGGTGGTTTCATGTTATGCCTACAAAAGCTGTGCACAGGCCTGTATGATGTTTAGTGTTTCACATCTGCAATATCACCATTACACAAAGGCAAAAGTTGTATTGTGTCGAGCCAATGTACAACAGGGTGTACACACATGTACATCATTTCTACTGTGTGTGTTGCTACATGTCTCTGGCTATCCTCCATGGCCATGTGTACACATGCTGTGTCCAATGTTTGTGATGGCCATCTTATTTCACATAGGTTCATAGGTTCATACTAGGCTATCTGCCCTGGGGCATTTATAAGCCTAGCCCGAGTGTGTTTGGCTTTCGCCACCCTTTGATTTGAGTTTGCTGTGCCCTTTTTATGGTTAGCTTACTGTGTCTCTGTCTAGTAGTGACAGAGCAGTAATCCCCGGGGTAAACCTACAATCTCCCATCCACTCATCAAGATTCCTCTTGAAGAGAGTCAATGAGGTGCTCTGCCTAACATGGACTGGGAATTCTATTCTAGAGCGAAGGGAGCCTCTGGGTTATGAATCTGTCCCTCCAGCATACTCTATTTATTTCTGTGTTGAGGTTCAAGTCCCTCGAGCGCGTGGTTCTAAGGGATTTAGATTTTCTGAGGTGGAGCATGTCCATTAATTCTGGGTTGGACATAGCTTTGTATGTCAGGCATAGATCGCCTCGAAGTAGGCGGTATGCAACTGAGTAGAGCTGGAATTTTTTTAACCGGGCAGCATATGGGATCTGTTTGAGTCCCTTGATCCTCTTTGTGAGGTACTTTTGGGGTCTTTCTAGTTGCTGCAGGTGTCGGGTAAGGTACATCCCAAAAGGGGCATTGTATTCTATAATGGGCCCGATGAGGGATGAATAAAGGGGCACTATTACCTCACTTGATCTAGATGTGAATCCTTTCGTGATAAGGTGGGCTATGTAGAAGGTCTTTCTAACCACTTTGGCAATGTGGTTGTCAAAGGAGAGATTGCTATCAACTTGGGTCCCCACGTCCCTAATTACTTCTTCCATACTTAATGGGTTACCACCTATGTGGTAATTTGTGGGCACTTTGTTTTTGTCAAAGGGTATGACTATACACTTTTTGGCATTTAGCTTTAGGCCATGGCTCTGGCATCAGTTATCTGTCTCTGTGAGACCATTTTGGAGGATGTTCGTGCCAGCTGGAGAGTCAATTATGGCTCCCAGTTTGCAGTCATCTGTGAACTTGGTCAGCCATAGTCCTTCCGTGTTGGCCTGTACCTCGGAGTAGTATATGCCGAACAAGAGAGGTCCCAGGACAGAGCCTTGTGGGACACCACTTATAACTGGTTTTGAGTCTGACATGGCTCCGGCAATTCTGACTCTGTGGGTTCTGTCTTTGAGCCAGTTAGCAACCCATATTGTGATATAGGGGTTTATATTTAAGCTGGATAGCTTATCTATGATGCCCGAGTGGGGTATTGTGTCAAATGCCTTTGCGAGGTCCAGATAGGCTGTGTGGACTACCTTCACTTCATCTATGGCCTTGGTGACTGTTTTGAAAAAGTTGACCAGGTTCAAGAGGCAGGATCTGCCCTTGACAAAGCCGAATTGGGTAGGATCTAGTGTCTGTAGGTCCCCAATGTCTTTGTTTATGAGTTCCATGATGATCCTCTCCATGGCCTTGCAGATAAGGCTAGTTAGGCTTATGGGTTGATAGTTACCAGGGTCCGTTGAGGCACCACCTTTGTGGAGTAGGACCACTGTTGCTGTACGCCATTCTTTGGGTACATATCCTGTAGTGAGGCTGAGATTGTACAGCAGTTTTACGTGAGGGTTTAGTTCTTCTTGGAGTTCATGTAGGACGCAACCCAGGACACCAACTGGTCCCATTGAAGCAGTGTTTTTTGCTTTGGAGAGGGCGGATTTCACCTGAGCATCTGAGATGTTAGGGAGGCTGCACTCTGCTGGGATAGGTATTTGCTCTTTTGGGGGGGGAAGCGGAGTAGAAGTTTGCACTGCACCTGTCTGCCAGGATGTTGGCAATGTCTGTGGGTTCAGTGTATTTTTTTGTCATTTAGAATCAACTCTGAGCATATCTGGGAGTTGCATCCCAGGTTCCTAACATAGCTAAAGAAAGCCTTGTGATTGTCTTTAGTGTCCTGTGCAATTTTTCTCTCGAAGCTGGCCTTGGAGGATGTTATGAGGGATTGTAATTTTTGCTAGTACTGATCAGAGATGCCTTCTCTTTTAGGGGTTTTGCTGTATTATGTAGTAGCTTCCTCCTTTTGTTGTACAACTTATTTATGGCTGGGGTCCACCAGACTGGACGCCTGCCTTTGGACGATTGGGTCTGGGTTTTGTTTGGGATAGCATGATCCATGCATTCCTGGAGGTGTCCATAGAATGCGTTTATATAGGATTCTGTGGTTTGGGCCATAGTTTCCACTGGCCCGGGGGCCTTGAAGGATTCCACCTTGGTTTTGAGAAGTGTGAAGTTCGCTTTTGAGAAGTTTTCACTGTGGTTTTCTGGGTTAGGGGTAGGGTCAGGTTTTGGATATCCAGTGAGATTAATTTATGGTCTGATCTTACCAATGAGGGGTATAATTCTGGTGTGGAACATAGGGTCCCCATGTTAGTGATGATCAGGTCAAGTATGTTTTCCCCTCTTGTGGGAGTTGTGACTAGTTGTTCCATGGCATTTGAGTTTATAAATTCCAGAAACCTTTGGGCTAGGGAGTTGGGGCTTGAGTAATGCTTCCAGTCTATGTTTGGGTAGTTGAAGTCACCCAATATAATGGTGTTTAGAGAGATCTTCATGTTCTCCAATGTTTCAGGAAAGCCGAGTGGGATTCCTGATTTTGAAATGGTGGTCTGTAGCATGCTATAAACTGAAAGGCAGTTTTGCCCACTGTTAGTCGCACATGGATGGTTTCTGATGCTTCATGCAATGCCACTAACCTGGAGGTGTGGGTATCCTTGATAAAGATGGATACTCCCCCTCCTTTTGTGGTTCAGTCCAAGTTTTGGGGCCGAAAAGCATGATATGAGGTATAACCTGGTAGTGCTGGGGTGCTCTCTGGAGCCTTGAACCAGGTTTCTGTCATTGCGCAGATATCGATGTTCTCCATACTGAGGAGAGCTTCGAGTGCATGCATTTTGAGGTTTAGACTTCTGGCGTTTAGCAGCATTACCCTTAGTTTCCTGTTCTTTGTATTTTCTATGGAGGTGGGTTTGTTTTTTGAGCCTTGCCAAAAAAAGGCACCATGGGGGTGGCAAGAGCCCTTGCCAGTATCCGAAAGCCCAGGGGTGACAGGTGCAAGCCATCCCTAGCGAAGCAACGTGGATTGTCGAGCATGTCATCCCAGGCTGACAGGCACTGGATTCCCTTTGAATGACACCAGAATTTTAGCCAATTGTTAAAATCGATCATTTTGTCTTTATACTACGGCATCATTCTAGGTGAGGGTAAGATGCTGCTCAAGGTCAGGGTCATACCGGCCTGGGCTACCTGATCGGAGAACTCCTCTATGTCTCTTTTCATGTAGTTGAGGGAGGTACTTCTCAGGTCATTCACACCAGCATGTACTATGACAGAGTCATATTTGTACTTGCTTTGGAGTGACCTGAGTGCTTGCGTTATGTGGCGGATCCTAGCACCCGACAGGCAGCTCACTGTGACCTTCTCCTTGTTCAGCTTGGTGAGCGGGACGTCAGTGTGTCTGACTATAGAATCACCTATTACAAGTGTATCAGGTGTGTTATTCAGCCTTAAGGGCTGTGACTGGCACACTGACTTTGTGAGCTATGTGTTGCACATGTTTTGCTGTGGGGTAGCGTTTGCTTGGATGTCTGCTTTGGAGGTCTCTGCTGCTTAGGTAGATTTTTATTTAGAGCCTCCGAGTATGTTTTTGTGTGTTTATGTGTTTGGTTTGCTGTTGTGGTAGGACTATGTGAGACTGGATTAGTGTTGTGTGAGGTTACCTTCTCCTCCTGACTGGTTACACCAGTTCTGTGGTGAGAGAGCTCAGCCTCCAGTTTGGCTATATGGTTGCATCTCTCACATATGTTTGAACCTGTTTGGAGGAGGAGAGGGTTGTCCATGTACATGAGGCAGTTGTAACATTGCCTCAAGATTCCCAGATTCCCTAGCTGGACTGGAGAGGAAACCATTAACTGACCTTTGGACATGCTAGAGTAGTAAAGGGAAGTCTTTTATCACTTAATTACAAAGGGCCAATAGGGGACAAGGTAATTGTGGAGAGTATATGAGAATGTAGTGCTTTTAGTTTATTAGTGCAAGATTGTAAGATTGCTTATTTGGGCAAGTACAGGGTCTTAGATTGAGAATAGGGTGTTTAAATTGAGAGAAAGAGCAGTTCTAAGGGAAAAAGTGAAGAGCAGACTTTGTGGAGCCGGAAATAGTTTAAACCCGATTAAGAGGCACTGCCTGATGCTGCGCTATACGCATAATCGCGCAAAACCGCGCTAAAGTGGGTTTTTATGCAGGGAACTTCAAAGAGCTAGAAATGGCCCAAAATGGCCAATTACTACCAGAGTCTTGTGCTGAGGTCACTCCTTCAGGGACAGAAAGGCTGCTCAAGGCTCCCCACTCCCAATGGTGAGCAAAGAAACTTTCTTCTATCCAAGTAAGGAAATGGGCAACACAGGAACTATCCAAAAGTCCAGAATACAGCAAAGCCTGTATAAGGGACTATTCTAGTTTAGGAAAGGCGGGAAACAAGGATATATTTTTTTTTCAGGAAAACAACAGGAGAATTACAGTATATTCAATGCACAGGCTAGCGCACTTGAGTGGGCAGCCTCAACAGTTAAATACAACAAACAAACTTTTAAACTAAGTGCAAGTAATGAAAAACACAGAAACAAGCTTATAACAGTTAAATCAGCAGTGTAAACTCACTTTTCAGTGAAAAAGGACAGTCACACAGGTAGTAACAGAAAAAAATATACTTATATCTTGAAAGTAGTCACTCCTTTCATTTCTCTGCAGCTAGCAGCACTCTACAGGACCACGAGGAGCTGTTGCTGAGTAGGATAAGCGAAAAAAAACGTGCCAAAGTGGGTTTTTATGCAGGGAACTTCAAAGAGCTAGAAATGGCCCAAAATGACCAATTACTACAAGATTCTAATGCTGAGGTCACTCCTTCAGGGACAGATAGGCTGCTCAAGGCTCCCCACTCCCAATGGTGAGCAAAGAAACTTCCTTCTATCCAAGTAAGGAAATGGGCAACACAGGAACTATCCAAAAGTCCAGAATACAGCAAAGCCTGTATAAGGGACGATTCTAGTTTAGGAAAGGTGGGAAACAAGGATATTTTTTTTTCCAGGAAAACAACAGGAGAATTACAGTATATTCAATGCACAGGCTAGCGCACTTGAGTGGGCAGCCTCAACAGTTAAACACAACAAACAAACTTTTAAACTAAGTGCAGGTAATGAAAAACACAAAACAAGCTTATAACAGCTAAATCAGCAGTGTAAACTCACTTTTCGGTGAGAAAGGATGGTCGCACAGGTAGTAACAGAAAAAATATACTTATATCTTGAAAGCAGTCACTCTTTTCGTTTCTCTGCTGCTAGCACCACTCTGCAGGACCACGAGGAGCTGTTGCTGAGCAGGATGTCAGTGTTATCCCATATGACATACACCCATAGATGTCATATGCTCCACTGAGGACAGGGCTATGCAGGCAAAGGGTGGTATGTATGGGATGTGAGACATGCTTTGCAGGATAGTTGAGCAGTGTTGCAGTCAGCCCACTACATGTCATGGACATGTCAGATAGCACATGACATTGTGTGACATTTATAGCAAGGGTATAATACACAAGGGTGTATCCTGTGGGCCGGTCATACTCCAGCTCCATCACATTTAGAGTGTGTGCACACATATGGTCTCTGTGCAGTACTGTTCATATTCCCAACATGTGTAATGCTGATAAGTAGTACCTGTCCCTACAATGGAACCCACCTCCACCATTGTATTCACCGTTGTCCACACATTTGGCAATGACAGTTTGGAAGGTTTAGTGTATGTGTTTCATATAGTCTTCAATTGTTTCACATGGGTAAACACTGTGATGCATTGCAGGTCTGACCAGTGTCCATTAACTGGACCACCATACATTATGTGTACATGTGATATGGCAGATAGCATGCAATTATTATGTTCCGTGCATTATCAAGCCTGATAAATGATAACAATCTCACCTGACACAGGCTGCTCTCACAGCAAAATGCCAGAGGTACCTAAACAGGAGTGTCACAGCAGTAAGATCATTATCCACACCTGTGTGATAGCTACAGGGTGCAATATCCATGTTAGCACATAAGCCAGTACAATACACTATACTATAGAGTATGCACATCTGTTCATACATAGAGTAGCAAACTATAGTATGTGGCATGTGTGCATACATGCCTTGCATATGATGTTACATTACATATTGTACAGTAACACATGTAACTATGTGAAATATAGTTGGGTTATATGTGCAGTAGTGACTTACCACGCAACTCCAGGCTTGGAGGTTGAGAGACACCCACCCCCACAATACCAGCTAAGGCTAGTGGATGGAGGTCTGCAGGTGTCCCCAGGTTGGCCAATAGCTCCTCGGTACGTGTGAGTGGGGGCTGGGTGAGTGCCCACCCCTACCTGTTGCACCTTATTCCCTGGCGATTGCATTAGCATGCTGTTTCGCCCATCTTATGAGGTCAGTGCAGTGTCACCACACCTGCTGATAGGAGCGATTGTGATCACCAACATCCTTTACACTGCTGCAGAGTTCCTCCCACAGGGTATCCCGCTTCTGTGCATCTTGTGGTACATGGCTGAAAAGTGTTGTGTGGTTGTCGAGGAGGTATAGAACAAGGACCTCATCCTCCAAGTGGCTGTACACCAGCAGTATGCTACATGGCATACCTGGAAGACGTAATGATGGAGACAGGTCACAGTAGCTCACAGAGAAGTACAGCAATACAGCTGAACATACATGTGTATCACATTTATTAAGATTACAAATATGTATAAGTCACACACATTTGACACTTACTGGTGATGTGATGTTATCGCCATATATGTGTGTGTGTCATGTGATGACATTGCTCATACACCATGTGGATGTTGTCTTGACATGGGCATGTCTGTTTGCCTGTACTAATGCCTTTTCCTATCTGCACGTGCCTGGATTTGTTCACATTAATGCAATCAACCTTAATGCTGTGCATATGTCACATATATTGTCATACATAGCCGTTAGGGACATGATCTGTGACCCTGCAGACTTGCAAGCATGTATGTGTTTTGCCATATACATCTACATGGCACTCTATAGCTGTGTAGCATCCTGCCATGTATTGCCTGTGCTGCACATGTAACACATTGGACAATAGCTAGTCTGATGGTATTTGCAGGGTTGGATATCAACTATAGCATGTATGGTCATAGTGATCTTGTAGGCTATATTCCCTGGGCCATTTATGAGCCTAGGCAGACAGGTTATCTAGCTGTAGGCAACAGACAGGTACGTTTCAGTGGCCAGTTCAAGCAGTGCCACAGAACTGACCAAAGGGTTACTGATATATTTGGTATCCGGTCATCACGCCATGTCACAGAGAGGGGTGATGTGCAGCTTAGCTGGGCAGGGATGCATAGTATGGCAAAAGTATATTACGTGTATGGGACAGAGATCTGTCAGGCATGTTGTGATCCTTGTACTAGAAAGGTGGATGTCAATGAAGTATGTGTTTATTTGGGATCAGGATGTGTTAAGTGTAGCATGTCCAACACCTCTGGGTTGGACATGGCTTTATTCAGGGTAGGCTGCATGCTACATAGTGCAGCTAGAGATTGGAAAGGGCAGTGTAGGCCATCTACACATGGGCAATAACCCTTAAAGGAAATATATAATCTATTATGGTTCACATGGGTGTTGAGTATGGCTGAGCAATTATCTCTATATTCCTGGATGGCACCCTGTCATGATTAGGGGTGCCACATAGTACTACCTGTCTGGTGTGGTGAAGTAACTATCAAAGGAAAGAGTACTGTCCAGCTGCATCCCATACACACAGTTGCCATTATGTTGACCGCTGCCTAGGTGGTATTTCATGGGTACAGGGTTTGTAGCATATGGGATGAAAATGCAATACTTAGCTGTCAGATTGTGGCCATATGTCACACACCACACATCTGATGCACTAACGCCTTTCTGTATGTTGAACGCAGTGCACATAGAGTCGACTATTGCTCCTAGTTCATAGTCATTTGCAAACATCAATAGGCTGATGCCTTCTGTGTTAGTCTGTGTGGTATAGATAACAAAGAGGGGGAGTATCAGGAATGACTCCTGTATTACTGTGGCTGGCACTGGTTTGATGTGCGTGTATTAGTCAGACACCTTCTGTAGTGTTGGTTCTGCCAGCAGTCCAGTTGCCAACCACTCCTATGACATAGGAATATACACCTAGTTTACTGAGTGTAGCTGGAACACAGTATGGGTGATGGTGTTCTACGACCTGGCAAGGTCATGATATGCAGTGTGACTCAACCCTACTGTCATCTACATCTGTACTGAGTACATCACATACATTGATCATAGTTCATGGCCTTACAAACCAGACTCAGCATAGTAGTTGTGCACTATTTCCCATTATCAATGGTGTCTCCCCCTTTGTGGGGTGTGATAACTGTTGCTGTGCACCATTCGGTGTGTACACAGCCTGACATGGAGCTATGATTGAACATGATGTGTATGTGGATAGCTGAATGTTCTTACATTGGTGTAGGATACACCCTGGGATGTTGACAGGTCCCATGAAAGCTGTATGTATAGCTTTAGAGAGTGCAGCTTGTACCTGCATAGTCATTATTACAGGGGCCCTGTAGTGTACATGGATATATTACTAAGTGTACCTGTTGGGGGAGAGGTGGGAGTGGGTTTAGGTTCTCCATGACCCTATCTGGATGAATGGGTGCTATTTTTGTAGGTGCAGTACTTCCCATGCCATGGTGCTGTGCAGCACGGCAGATCTTGTCATTGCCATTACGATTAATGACACAGCTGTAGAATGCTCTGTGCTTGGCCTCATAATATGTGGCTGATTAGTTTCACAGTAGCGTTGTGTGGTTTTATATGGTGTATCTGCATCTTACTGAGGCTGACCAGGGATCACCTACACTCATGTGCGTTCATTCTTGCAACAGTTACTACCTTCTGTGGTACAGTTTAAAGCATAATACCACCAGTTTGCCTTCTTGTTTGTGTTGGGCTGAATCCTGGTTCTGTTTCAATGGCACAATCACTGCACATATGTGACTGATTAAGGTTCATTTGTGTAGGATTCAGCATTTGCACATGCATTGTCCATCTGCATGGGTGCCATGACCTTCACCACTCTGCTCTTAGGAAACAAAACATTGGCATTGGAGACTAACTGTGTGTAGCATACTGTTAGCCCTTTTTGTGTGACTACTGTGATCCAGGTCAGTGGGGTCGATGGAATCCAACATGCGTTGAGCGCAGGTGTTGTTACATGAGGAGTCTTCCCGGTTCGTAATGGAATAGTTGAGAGTAGCCATTATTATGGTTCTGTCTTAGACCTAATCTTCCCCATTACAGCACATTATGACAGTTGGGAAATCCGCGGCCTGGTGGGTGATCTGTCTCAAGGTGCAATTTGAATTCCACTTTGGCACAAAGGTAGTTGCTCAGCATAATGTATCTGAAGTTATGCAAGTGCAACTACCGTGGGGGTGTACTGGTGAGTGATCTGTCGCAAGGTATAATTTGAAATCCACTTTGGCACAAAGATAGTTCCTCAGCATAATGCATCTGAAGTTATGCAAGTGCAACTAGCGTGGGGGGTGCACATATCCTTCAGGAATATGGACACACCTGTGGCTCATGTGTTCCAATAAAGGATAATGGGCAAGAGGTGAGGCATGTGTTATAACATGGTCATGCAGGTGTGCTCTCCAGAGCATTGAAACATGTCTCAGCCACTGCACAGATATGCTCTCCATGTTAGGAATTGAAATATGTGTGTCCGTATAGTGTTTCTGACATGTATCATTGTGTAGCGAGACCGCAGTTTATTGCTTGGCTGTGCCTGTAACAGCAGTGGACCTTCACTTGAACTGTGCATGATGAAGGCACTATAGGGGAAGTATGAGCCCTAGGCAGTATCTAGATTCCCAGGGGTGACAGGTGCAGGCCCTGTCTGGCAAAGCATCATGGTCTGTCAACCATGTTATCCCAGGCAGATACTGGATACCCTTTGACTTGCACCACTACACTAGACAATTGTAGAATACAATCCTTTTGTCCCTGTACTGCAGTATCATTCTGGCCAATGGCAGAATGCTACCCAGGCCTTGGGACATACCTGCATGGGCTACAAGACCTGACAGTTCCTACATGTGTTTCCATGCAGTCCAGGCTACTGCATCACAGGTCCTGCACAACAATATGGAATATGCCAGAGCCATGTGTATAGTTTAAAAGGTGGTCTGAGTGTATGGGTATGTGGCTAATCATGGCAGCCAGGCAGCTGACAGTATATATACCCGCTTTTAGGTTGGCGTGTAAAATAGTGCTAGAGTTTGCATTCACAAATGAGTACTGTTGGGCATGTTTCCAGTCACGTGTTCTGAGGTGTGGCACAATTATGCAAACTATGTCAAACAGTTTGTGTATTTCAGTGTCTGTCTCTTCCTGCTTGGGGGGGTCACTTGTTTGGCCAGATACTTAAAAGCTTCTGTGAATCTGTGTGATTTCTGGTAGTGTGTGTGGGTGTCCTTACTGTGTTCTGGTAAGGGTAAGTGTTGGTTGTGTTGATGAGCTGCATGTGTTAGCCTACAGCTCATGACTGTCTAGTCCAGTCATGGCTGTAGACTGGGCTGCCTTCCAGTTTACCCCTGTAGCTGCATCCCAAACAACATGTGGGGTGTGGTGTTAGGTGGGTTTGACAGTGTACATGGCATAGAGATTACATTCCTCCAGGATGGCCACATACACAAAGCTGACATTTAATAAACACCAGTAGCTGACTAGTGGACATGCCTGTATGAGCATTCAGTACTACAAGTACCAAGTACTGTATTTAATTTAAGTATTGCTTATGAAGATGTTTTAGACAATGATGCTCACATGTAAATAATTGTGTTATGGACGTGACAACACTGACTATTATGGAAACATTGTAGCTACCTTTAGCAGCAATCCTCCTTTGAGGAGCACATCACATCCTGTTAGTTGATTACAGACGATGCAAATGTCTACAGGTCTGTTTCCTTCTCTGGGTATATGCTCACATATCCACCAGGACCATGAGCTCTTTTGGGCACAGACACCCACTCTCCAAACAGAGTCATGTATCAATAGACTCTGATGCCACTATCAACATAATCAGGATATAATCAGTTAGTGTGATCCATCTCCTATGAAGCGGCTATTACACATGGGCAGCTGTCTCCACATCTTATACTGCTACTGCAGATGTTACACTGGAGTTAAAGATGATATGCAACCTGTTTCATTACCAGTGCCGTGCACTACCTTACATAGAGTATGTGCAAGCGGCTGTTAGGTTGGCAATGAGAGGTTGGGCTACACAAATCTGGTAGTTCAACCAGTGTGTCTCTACTCTCAATATCCACTCTACATAGGTGTGCACATAGCCACTTGGCCCAGCCCTGTAACAAGGATCACTACACATTTGCATAACATATACACATGCACAGCTGTTATTGCTTGCAAACGATACTAGAGAGGTCCAGCCCTGTAACAAGGGTCACTACACATTTGCATAACATGTACACATGCAGAGCTCTTATTGCTTTCAAATGATACTAGAGAGGTCCAGCCCTTTAAAAAGGGTCACTACACATTTGCATAACATGAACACATGCACAGCTGTTATTGCTTGCAAACGATACTAAAGAGGTTCAGCCATGTAACAAGGGTCACTACTCATTTACATAACATGTACACATGCACAGCTGTTATTGCTTGCAAATGATACTAGAAAGGTCCAGCCCTGTAACAAGGGTCACTACACATTTGCATAACATGTACACATGCACAGCTCTTATTGCTTACAAATGATACTAGAGAGGTCCAGCCCTGTAACCAGGGTCACTACACATTTGCAAAACATGTACACATACACAGCTCTTATTGCTTGCAAACAATATTAGAGAGGTCCAGCTCTGTAACAAGGGTCACTACACATTTGCATAACATGTACACATGCACAGCTCTTATTGCTTGCAAACGATACTAGAGAGGACCAGCCCTGTAACAAGGGTCACTACACATTTGCATAACATGTACACATGCACAGCTCTTATTGCTTACAAATCATACTAGAGAGGTCCAGCCCTGTAACCAGGGTCACTACACATTTGCAAAACATGTACACATGCACAGCTCTTATTGCTTGCAAACAATATTAGAGAGGTCCAGCTCTGTAACAAGGGTCACTACACATTTGCATAACATGTACACATGCACAGCTCTTATTGCTTGCAAACGATACTAGAGAGGTCCAGCCCTGTAACAAGGGTCACTACACATTTGCATAACATGTACACATGCACAGCTCTTTTTGCTTGCAAACAATACTAGAGAGGTCCAGCCCTGTAACAAGGGTCACTACACATTTGCATAACATGTACACATGCACAGCTGTTATTGCTTGCAAACGATACTAGAGAGCTGGATATTACATGTGTTATGTGCATGGATAGTTACCTGTCTCTTCCAATTATCGTTGCTATCATGCTGCCAAACTGTCAGATGAATACAAATGATATGTATCCTGTTATTGAGTATTGTAATTGCCAATAGACATAACTACTGTTTGCAAAACATAACAGAACTACTATGTAGAATAGAATAGAGATCTGTCTAAAATACTGTATATTACACAGTTATTGGCACAATATCCCACCATGCACAACATATGTGCACAATAAGCCCACCTTTAACCTGTTCATCTTACTTATACACCCATACATATGTTGACTGTTACAATATATCGACATATACTATCCCCTGTTATAGCACATACTTGTTGGACCAATCATGACACTGACAGTGGCTGGAAGCGAATTGATTGGTTCCAAGCCCATATCATCCCTTGTGGTGTATGCAGAGTTTGCAGTGTGACCTACAGCAGTACACACATAGAATACAACAAGCATTACTACTGCTCAACAATACATCACTACAAGATAGCTATTTCCACTATATGCATTGATTACACTGTAATTTTTACAGTACTGGTACTACATACACAGACATACTACATGTTATACATACCTTCTTAGTAATCGGAGGTGTTATTGACTAATATAATACTCGTTTTCAGTTTGTCTTTCAGTGTTTTGTACTGTCCTACAGGTAGATACAGATGGTTTGAACGTGTGACAAGGCAACCTTTTATAGTTACAGATCAGTAACATGTTATCCCGATAACCAGTTGGTGTTCCTAAGTAGCTAATTACATGCACATCAGCTACGTCAGTGAAGTAACATCTCACTATGTGCTGACATAACATTACATTCTCTGTTGACTGTACTCTCCAGCACACATGGGTTTATATGGGTGTTTTGAATGTTTATTATACAGACAATTACTACCTATATATGCAAGCTGTGGTTAAGGTATACTTTTGAACATGATAAACGTCCCTGCCTTTATCAGGATTGGAACCTCGAATGCACAGATACTATGCAGATGCTGTAACCATTACACTGTTGACATTAACGTAGATTCCGCCTATTTCCTATTTAGATGATTTCTATTTGTCACTAGGCTAAGCAAAGAGTGGAGGCCCCCAAACTCACTGAGCTTCACGTACTTTTGAAATAACAACATATAACAAATGTACTGTGAGACAATACATTACATTCCTAACTACATTAGGCATAGCATCTCACTGACACAGTTCAAGGGATACCTTGTTGTGTGAATGGTTAACAGAATATACACCCCTGGGATCATGTGTCCCAGAACCATACAGCCAGGGGTGGGGGAGCCTGTCCAGTTTGATAGCTGTGAGACCTGTTGGGGGAACTGAATAGTGTTGAATTGTTACATTAACATGCCCTCTTTAGATCACTAAGTGCCCCTATCACCCTCCACAACCCCAGTCGTCAACAGCTTCCAGCAACTCTGCCTGGAATTGCTTCATTGGCTATGCTTGACAGAGGCTCAGTTACTTCATCTACAGTGTGTGGCAAGCCAACCCACTGTAGCTATGCTTCTAATTGCCCTTAGGTAGATAGGTAGTAGGCTATCTGAGAACCTCTAATGTGCAGGCCATCACAGCCATAATATGTGAATAAACAGACCTTCAGATCACATTATACAGTGAGAAATCACCATGCAGTCAGGAAAGATTTAAGTACCACAAGAACATACAGAACACTGATACTTAGTCACTCCAAAAGCCTATCTTGGAAGCTAGAAGACTTGTATAAGTTTAAGGTTTTCTATTGCTTACCGGTAGGTTACCTACAGGAGAGATGAAAAACAAGCACAGATGGGGAACATGCATTCAACGATACCATAATGGCCTATGTGTCAGCCTTAGGCTTTGGAATACTGGCCAAGGCTATTGGCGCCCCCATGGTGCCTTATTTAGAAGAGTCTTGAAGGTGAATACCAGCTCCATAAGCAGCACAATAGCAGATTCAATGAGGATTATGCTACTCAACACCAGGGGTTGTGATCACAACATGCATGCACTCACAGCACTCCTCAGGATGGACAACATCAACATCTGTGCAGTAACTGAGATCTGTCTTAAGGGTCCTGAGAGCACACCAGCACTACCAGACTACAACCCATACCACACATTTCAGCCACAGAACATGGACTGACAGACATGGAGGGGCTGTACCCATATTCATTAGGGATACCTACACCTCCAGGTTAGTGGGGCAGCATCATACCTCTGAGATCATCCATGTGCAGCTAACATCAGCCACAACTGCAATGTAAACTGTGGTCTGCTATGGATCACCCTCCATGACCCAGGACCACCACTCCACCTACCTGGAGACAGTGGAGAACATGACAGTCCTAATGCACACCCTGGTATTGGTTTACCATACCATTAACTGGGAAACTTACTCCGGCACTCACTTCCAGGCCCAGCGCTTCCTGGAATTAATCACCTCATATGCCCTGTATCAGGTGGTAACCTCCCTAACGTGGGGTGAAAACTACTAGAAGTGATCATCACCAACATGGGTAACAGGTGAACTACAGCGGAGGTTAACTGGGCACTGGTTAGATCTGACCATGAACTATTCACTGTTTCCACACCCAAGCATCTCCCCCACCCATGGATACCACAGTGTATACCTTTCCTACAGCTAAATTTACACTACTAGTAACAAGGGTGGGGGGTTCACAGCCCCCATGCTAAGGGGAAACATTGCTCCCCTAAAGAGCCCACAACAGTACGTGAAAGGTACAGTATTCCACACATCAGATACACACAGGTGGAAATGGCCCTCTCTAACAGCAGAACACAGCGTAAATGGAGGCAGATGTTGCCCCAGACTGCATCTTGCAAACTGTACAAGACAACCTGCCCCCCCCACCTAATTAAGCTTTCCTACCTCAGCCTCTCCACAGGTTACATGCCCATACAATGGCGCATGGCAATGGTTATTCCACTCCATCAAGGTGGAATCACAACTGACCATGGTAACTACCATCCCATAAGCCTGACTAGCCTGGTCTGCAATGGTATGGTTCGCATCCTCATGGCACTCATTAACAAAGACATTGGTAACCTCCGAACATGTGACCCAACCCAGGTCAGTTTGGTTGAGTGCAGTTCATGCCTACTGAACCTGTTTGATGTCTTACATACAGTCACAAAGACGTTAGATGACATGGGTGGTGGTTCACGCATACTACCTGGATCTCGTCAAGGCTTTTGACACCATGCCCCACGCAGGTATTATTGATAAACACACCAGCCTGTACATACACCCATACATCACAGGTTGGGTTGCCAATGGGCTTACACACAGAACTCACATGGTATGACTAGCGGTCTCAAGGTCCAACTCTTGACCAGTCATGACTGGTGTCCCACAGGACTCAGTCCTGGGAGCCCTACTGTTTGGCATATACATCTCAGAGGTACAGGCAAACAAAGGTGGACTATGGCAGACCATGTTTGGCAATGACTGCGAACTGGGAGCCATGACTGATAATCCAGCTGACACAGACATCCCTCAAGGGGCCTCACGGAGAATGTCACAGGATGCCAACATCACAGCCTTCAGCCAAGTGCCACTAACTGCATGGTCATTCCATTGTGGAATTGGCACCCACATATTAACACATAAGTAAGTGGCAGCCACTTTAATACAGATGAGGTAAGATTTGTAGTATAGGAAGGGTGAACCAGGCAGTATGATAATCATTACAGGCCGTGTGAAAAAGAGGTCTTTCGTATGGGATTCTCAGTTCAGTTTCCTCAACCTGGGACACTAATAATAAAAGGCTATATTAAGAGCCAGTGGTACATGCTGTTAAGTACTCATGTAGGCCTGGTAGTATGCATGCATTACAGAAAATCTCATGAACCAAAACATGAGGCTAACGCTGAGCATAATATCAGAATAAGCCACAGCTACAAGGCTAGGGCATTGCCGCTCTAGGAAATGGCAGCAACAGACACTTCACAACATTATCACTCAGGATATTAGTGTTCACTGTCAGCTCATCTGGCAATGAAGACAGGTAGTTTGCAGCATCTGCAGACTCGGGATGGCAGCTCAAGGACTTGTGGGAAATGTAGTTCCAGCAAAGACAGCTGTATTGGCCAAGGATTCCTGGTTATAGGTACTTTTCAGAGGTCAGTCTGTGTGATATCCTTGATATCTTCAAGGTTCTTGCATCTAGAATTCTATATAATTTCTTCCATACAATGCTTTTATAAGGGACTATTATATATTTCCCTATGCCTTCTATGTACACCTATGCACATTATGTACTTCTATGCAACTATTTTATGACAATACCCTCTGCCTGCAGTTCTCTTTGTAAGTGACTGCACATACACCATCCCAAAAGGGATTGGCCAGACATGATGATGGCAATATGTGCATAGAAAAGGATACCACTGTGTAAATGGTCAACTTTTCTGAAATTATGAATGACTCAACAGCAGTATATACTGTATTTAGGAGGAAGTGCACAGGATACACATATCTGATGGATGTCGATTTGCATTGCCTGTTCCCAGAACACACACTGCACATGCAGATCTAATAGGAAATTAGACAGGGGGCAGAAATGTTACATATATGTACAAAGTTTTCTTGGTTTTCCATGTACATTACAGGTGACATAGGCTTCAACCATGGCTGATGACACTTATTTACCATTCAGCCATCCCATGAAAGCATCGCTACAACAAATCACTTAGCCTGAGGAGACAGTAGTATACTAGCTCTTTGGACTACTGCAATCATTGTTCCAGTGCATGGCTGCATCTGTTTGCACTCTAGAGTAGGAAAACAGAGACAGCCAATGAAATCCTTGCCGGTTGTGCAGTGTGACATGACAGGGTTCTGAGAAAACAGGCAGGGAAACCACAATGTCAGCCAGGAGACTAAATCTCAGCCAGACACAGACAGAAAAGAATAGCAAAGACTGCAGAAATAAAAAAGGAGAGAAGACACGTGCACCAATCACACCAAATAGGGCCAAAAGCTGTCAAAGGACAAATCCCAATGTCTACTACGCAATTATATGCCACAATATGGCAAATGTTTTTCAGGCACCAAGATCAAAGTGATATATATATAAAGGACAATGTCATGAAGTTACACAAGAAAGCTGTACTGATTACAGCATGGCCATCCCAAAATGTGCATTACACATTCTGCAGACCAAAACCATATATAATGTAGCTCTGCCAGTACCAACTGGTCATGTGACATGACACACACACACACACACACACACACACACACACACACACACACACACACACACACACACACACACACACACGCACGCACACACATGCACACACACATGCACACACACACATATACACACACACACACACACACACACACACACACACACACACACACACACACACACACACACACACACACACACACACACACACACACACACACACACACACACACACACACACACACACACACACACACACACACACACACACACACACACACACACACACACACACACACACACACACACACACACACACACACACACACAGTATGTGAGAGATCAGGGAGTGGCCCAGCATAATTATTAGTGAAGGGGTGACCTTTGATCCATGAGGTGAGACATCCACTAGAGGTTCATTTATCTCAGGAGCCAGCATGCTGATGGAAGTAGTGGCCTCGTCCATAGGTGTCCCACCGTGCATAGCCTGGTGAGAAAAGAGCACAAGGAAGGTCACAATTGCCACAAGGCTCACAACATCCCCTCTTAGTAGCAGCTAAAACTTGTGCAGCATCAATCCATGATACCACCTGGTGATGATCACACCAACCCAGAATATATCTATGGCAGCTATAAGAAGTGCCCTACACAGTGTCTGTTACAAACATTAAGTAACTGGTCTCCAAGCTGTTGGTGCATAGCCTGCCAAAGTACTGCAGGTAGACCATGCAGGTAGACTGTGTAGAGCATGTTATTCCAAGGCAGCAGCCAGGCCACTAATCAGGCAACAGAGTCTTCCAGCACCTTTGAAGGCTGTCTCCATGGTTGGCCTCATTTTCACTGTCCCTATATATAGACCCCTTTATAGTCCAAATATGTTTCAGCAGCCTCAGTTAGTGCATGATTGCTGCTATATATATAAAATACCATAGCCCTCTATCACAGTACTGTGTTCTGTGCATCTGGGATGGAGGAGGCATCTGCATATTATCATTAGATAACTCACCCCTTCCCTCTGCAGATACTATAGGAAGTCACATTGGCATTGCCTACTACTGTAGTGTTGACAACACTAGCGGCAGCCTGTGTGATAAGTGGCATACTACCAGTTTCAAATGTACTACAAGACCAGCAGTACACAAACAATGCTTGCATGTACAGTGACATGTAAAATCCTCGCCAGCATTCACTACATACAACACAGACACATCCCAGCTGTAGCTGTGCTACATGAAAACACTGCTGTGCCAGTCTTAGAAGCAGAAGTAGCACAAGATACATCAGACATTATTATGGTATAATGCACATGCTGCTGCCTGATACCAAATTATACAGCTATTTAGAGGTACTCTGCCAGTATATGCCATGCCAAAACTCCACCTGATCCCTATACTTCCATATACTGAAGGATCATTATAAATGGCTGTTATACCTATATGGAAATGATGGGCACAGTGTTGCAGTGTATCCTGATAAACACATAGAACTAAGTATGTTTGACATGCAGGTATGCACAGCAATGAGCCCAGCTAGAGCACCTGTGTTAAGTACAGCATAGGATATGCACTCCTTATCCTGAGTCATTATTGAAACAAGAATGGCTTTGTTTAAGTCAAGGTAATGGGTGATGGAAGACAGGGAAAATGGGCCAGTACTGGGAGTCAGGAGTTAAAATAAGGGACACTCATTTAAGCAGACACACAAGATGATACAGACATAAAAGGATACAATGTTCACATACAAGGTGGCTGTTGGAATGGAATGGCACCATACAGCTGGGGGATGTGCAGCTGGAAGTTGGCAAGATGAGCACTAGGTCTTTTCTACTTCTTTTTTATCCAGATACCATAGTTACGCCCACTGGAAAGGAAGGACCTAAGCTGGGCATACTATTAATATGATTTCAGACCTAATGCAATAGCATTTGGGGCCTAGTCTGGTTGCTTCCACTGCCTTTGTAACCATGGAGTTGTACATGTCTATATAATTTGCTAAATCACCCCCACACATAGCCAAACACTCACTGCCAATATAACCTCTACAAATATCACCAGTCCATGATCATTTTAGTAATTTTTCTTTTCCTTTTCTTTCTGTAGCCCACACAGTTATGCATACTCTATCAGGTATCAGTGTGTAAACAAGCACAAAACGGATCACGAGACATAAGTTACACTTCGCAATGATAATGGGGGTGTTTATCTGCCATCTTTGCATTTCTATGAAAAATGTCACTAGACATATTCTTTATTTTTTTCTTTCTATAGTTTGCCCATAAAGATGCTTGTTCCTTCACATTTTCTTATTTATTTTCTTTTTGTCTGTCATTTCTCTATGCTTTCATATTATTTCTGTCTTCCCATTTTCCTTGCTTTCTATTGATATGCTGGGACTTGGATAGAAAAAAAAGACCAAAAACAGGAAAAGAGCAAATATCGAGCATCACTCATTTCTTTTTTGTAGGGTACAAAACTATCCTACACCCCCCACACTTCAAATTTATATATACCAACTCAGTGATTGCCTCTGAAAAAAGGGAATATTTTAAAAAATGGCAGTCTTGGACTTAGTATATGGAAGTTCAGATTTTTGGCCATTTGGTCTCCAAATCTCAGTACTCGGGTCTCAATATTTTAAATGGTTACCTGTTCTTTTCATCATTTTTCCAGAATAGCACAAAAATGCCTTAGCACTTGAAAAACAATAATAGTATAAAGTGGTGCTCTCTTGCTCCAGAGGCGTTATTAGCATCAATTGCCCTATGTTAACCCTTCAGGCTAAGAATCTGCCTGCCTTTTGGAGCTCTCACTCTCACTGATTATAGAAAAAGTCAGAGCACAGTTCCTGTATTTCATCTCTGCCCTTAGTTATGCAATATTTATGATATAAAGCAAGCAGATATCATATGATTTTCCTTGTCTTGTCTTAAGTTTGTGAAAAGCTTCACCAACACAACATATGGCAATGCTTTAATTTAGTATCTGATTAATAGAGTTAAACAAAGTATAACATAAAACATCTTAGATTGTTCTGTTTATGAATAATAGAGCTGCTGACTGTCTAGTTTTGGGTCAAAGGTGCATGTCACAGTTTACGCTGTTAAAGTGCACTGAACCTTAACTGGCCTATAAGTGTTTCCATGCCTTCGCTTCCTTATGCCAGTTCTACTACAGCAATACCAGAAATGAAAGCAATCTGTAATTCAGGATCAGTGTCACATCTTTCAGGATGATTATGCTTTGCCTTGGGAGGTGCAGCACATTTAATCCAGTGTTTTATAACCAGTCAGAAACAACTGTCTAATCTGTGAACTAGTAACCAGGAAAACCTTACTAAAAAGAGGTGTGAGATATAAGATATAATCAATGTTATCAGCAGTACAGTGTCAAACAGCAAAACGTCTACGGTAAGGAAAACAATACAATTAACTGCACTTCAACAAATACATAAACACCAAAGATTGTTTGGGCTCATGCAGATGTATTACAATACCAAGAGATAGAAACTGTGAGCAAATAGGGCAACATAATTTAATAAAATAAAATGCTGAACTTAGAAAAGTGTAAAATAATGTCTGTAGTATGTATACTGCGTGCTGTGCCAAGACAGAAAGGCTTAAATTTGATGAAAGCAAGGTCACGCTTTGCCTATTAACTAATGAGATGACAGCAATACAGAGTATGCTGAGATGTGGATGTGTCAGGTCTGTCAGTGAAAAAGATACATCTCTGTTAACAGCACAAAGGGAATGACAAAGTCAGGAAATCCATTAGACATACATGTATTTATGACATGATGGAAAGCATAGTGTTCTCACAAGCAAAGTGCAGATGTCTCCTTAAACATGTGTGCGTGTGTGTGTGTGTGTGTGTGTGTGTGTGTGTGTGTGTGTGTGTGTATACTCTCCTGATGTAATAATAACCTGTTCCTCCCTCCCTCCCTGTTTTCTAACAGAGGCAGTCTGATAAACAGGTAACCTATTCCTCCATCTCACTGCAGTACTTTTCTCTCATTGGCTGCCTCCAGAAGCAATGCTACGGAGTCAGAATCTAGGGGGATGGGGGACGTGAAGCATATATAAGACACATCTCTGCAGTATTTCAGAATTGGTGCAGTGAAAAAAGGACAAAGGGAAGCACAACTTGTATGCTACTGAAATCATTTTTAAACCTAGAAAGTGCCGTGTGGAAAATTAACTCAACCTGCAAAAATGAGCTATGATTCTTTCAGTTATCGCAAATCATGGGAAGACTACAGGAGCAGTCGCCCTACAAAATCGAGCATCTCTTCCTCTATTTATTCCATGCACAGGGCTGCAGCACCTGTGAAAAGGTCAGTGAAAGCATCCTTGTCTTCATTACCTGACTACATGGAAAAGATGGACCTCTCACAATTAAGCACATTAAACACTGAGCTGCTTAATATCAGAGCTCAGGAAAAAGAGCAGCTGATGGATCTCAATGACCGATTTGCCACTTACATCGAAAAGGTTCATAAGCTGGAACAGCAGAACAAGGTTCTTCTACTAGAGCTGGAGACACTAAGACAGAAGCAAATGGACCCGTCAAGGCTGCATATGATCTATGAGCAAGAAATTCGAAACCTACGGGCCATCCTGGATTCAGAGACAAATGACAAGATGAGGATGGAAGCTGACAGGGAGCATCTGCAAGATATCTATGCTCAGCTTAAGGACAAGTACGAAACAGAGGTGCAGCAGCGACTAGAAGCAGAGGACACACTACAGAAGGTCAGAGAGGAGGCAGGCAGAGTTGCCCTGGGAAACAGTGACATTGAAAGTAGCATCAGCTCCTTGATGGAAGAGATTGCTTTCTTAAAGAAAGTGTTTAATGAAGAGAATGCTGAGCTTACCAACCAGATACAAGCTGCCAATATCACTGTGGAGGTTGAAGTAGCCAAGCCTGACCTCACACTGGCACTGAAAGACATCCGTTCACAGTATGAGAAACTAGCCAACAAGAACATGCAAGCAGCTGAGGAATGGTACAGAACCAAGTTTGCTACCGTTGCTGAAATGGCTACCAAGAATAATGAAGCAGTGAGATCCATTAGAGAAGAGACTTCGGAGTACAGAAGGCTCCTCCAGTCCAGATCCCTGGAAATCGAGGCCCTAAAAAATGTCATAGACTCTCTGAATAAGCAGCTAGAAGCAATGGAAGACAGGCAGCTGCAAGAAGTGGGCAAATACCAGGTAAGTCACGTTTTAATAACATGTACCTGAAACAGAACATAAATAAGGAATAGTAATAATGGCAACTTTTCTGTGCCTTGTGTTCCATGTGATCAGTTTACAGCTGCTGTAAAATTTCATGCCCAGGGATCAAAGAGAGCACTGTTCTGAGACAAATGCCACTTTTTTTTTCATAAATTATATTCATGCTACTAGGACTATTTATGGAAGTATCTGAATAAGACATAGCACAAAGTGGTATGCATTATTTGCATATAAGCAACATTTTGATATATATATATATATATATATATATATATATATATATATAAAACTGTATATCAGCATAAGAAAGACAGAGAGTGATTAACATGAAATAATTAGTAAATGCTTAGCATTCTGCAGTCATTATAAAATGTAGTCAAAACAGTGCTGCACTTCAACCCCAAAGCAAATTGCGCAGTATGTTCTCTGTTAATATTGCATTTAAGTTAAATAACAGCACCTTCTATTAGTTGGTATGCATGTATGTTTTACATAGTAGACTGAGATAACTTACTGAATCTTATTTAGGTTAATAATAATATGGCACACTAGTTCAAAGCAGCATTAATGTCTTTTATGTTCAAGCTGAGCCAATTAAATTATTTGATATAAATATTTATTTATTTAATTTAACATTTGTTGACCGGGAAAGTCCGACTAGGTTCCACAGAGCCTGTTTTCAGTGGAGGCCTGGGGAGAAATGCTCCAGATGCATGTCTTTGGAATGTGGGAGGAAACCCACGCGAACACAGGGAGAAAATGCAAACTCCACACAGAAGGCACTCCAGCCGAGAATCGAACTAGAGAATCTCTTGCTGTGAGGCGACAACATTAACCGTTGCACCACTACACCGCCCAAGTAAAAGAAAATAAGTTTAAATAACTGGAAATCATTAGCAGGCAATGGTTCACAATTCTGTAACTTGACCTTGGAGCCATGTGGCATGTGGCCTGCAAACTTGAAAACACAAATTTTGATGTACCCTACCATATCCACAGAAAATACATGAAAAATCATGATGTTTACACATAAAACTGGGTAAACATTACCTGTGAATCATAAAATATACATAAAAGCAATGTGTTTTTAAAATGCACACTAACTGCAGCATGAATGACATTCAATGTATTCAGTGCACATCGCTCTTTATTAGTATGCTGTGATGAAAAATAGTACTGCATATTTAATGCAGCCATTTTTGATTACCTGAAATATAGAGCTTTTAGGAATCTCATTTAACTACAAAATTTTAGTAGTGTAAAACTGATTTTGCTGTTTACAATTAGACAATATTTGGAATTCCCATTCAGTTCTGATGCAATATATTTAAGAAACCGAACTGCTTTTGTGGACACCAGCTTAAGATAATATGCTACAATGATTTTGCTACCACTATCTTTCATTTATTGGAGCATTAAAAGATTAACTAACATGTTCACACATAAAAGAAATAATTTTATTTACCTTCATTAGCCCTCATCTCATCAAGCTGAAATACACAGTTGAATATCTACCACTAGGTGTCGGGCACAGATCATCTGTTAAGAATGTTGCTTTTGCTTGACAGCCAGAATGCAGCCACAGCATAAGACAGCATTTTATCACACAGTTCACTGCAAATGTAACTTTACTGGCCATTTTCATTGCTGTCTTTCACAGGTTTAGCAGAAAAGTACTGAAGTAGCTGTTGCATTATGTTCCATTCCATTACTTAGTGGTATTACATTACAGAAGTTCTTAGAATAGCTTCTTCATAAAAGCAAAGTTGAACAGACTATCATACTTGGGCTTTTACAGGCAAGATAGAATTCTGTTTGCCTTTGTTCAAGAGTCTCTTACAGATATTTAAGAGGAGATCTTATTCAGGTATATAAGGCATTTAGGGACAACTACCCCTGGGAAGATTCTATAGGAATGAGAAGGGTACTAATTGGTTCTCTGCCAGAGCAGCTGATGCATGGAACAGACTACCAAATTACATTAAAGCAAGTACTAGTTTAATATTTTTAAGAACAGCCTGAACATTTATTATGGGAACAAGTGTTTTGGTATATTGGCAAGCTAGAAGGGCATTAATGCCTGTGCTTGAAACATGTATGTATGTAACAATCTCATTTACGAAGTGCCAATGGGAATGAGCAAATCTTGCTTAAGATCCATTTCTGCATTGTCATGGAAAGAGTCATGTATGTTTAAACTTTATAACCATACTGAAGTATCTGAGATCAATATTGACAGGTAGACAGAGAGATACATAGATAGCTAGATAGCTAGATAGATAGATAGATAGATCTCTATCTATATAAAGGTGATACAGATATAGATACACACACACACACACACACACACACACACACACACACACACACACACACACACACACACACACACACACACACACTTGTATGTGAGTGACGGACAGAAATACAGAAAAATAATAAATTGCATTTGCTGTTAATACAGTAAACAACATATGTTAACAGCCCTTCTTTGTGGAATGTATTAAGGTGAATAATGATATAATGGGTTGGGACAGTAACCACTGCAGGAAAGGAGAAACATCACAGAACAAATAAGCCACATAATTGCATTTAGTTTTGAAGGCATAAAGGTGACAAAAACTGCAACTCTTGAAGGCTGCGGGAGAAAATACTACACCAGTTATAAGAGAAACAACTTTTAAATAAATGAAAATAAAGCATAATGGAGTGAGATTCATGTCCCTGACGAGTATATAACTCATTTGTGATTGTCTCACACAAGTATGATTAAAACTGAAGGAAAACTCCTAAATGTGAGTAGCTTTCAGAAGTAAAAAGAACAAGGAAAGCACTTTTTCAGAGGCTCAAGCCTCCCTCGGCAGCTCCTGTCCAGTGTGGGGACTGCACCCCTTACTCCCACTTTATGTATACCAACCTTGGGGCTGCGCTATCATGGAATAAAGGAAATCACCGATGTACTGAAATTCAGTCTTCCTGCAAAGGCAGCCAGACAGTCCCACACTAGTGATAGCACAAATACATGTCAATCACTAGAGTTTCGAATACAAGCCTGGCAAGCACCTTATGTGGCAGAGTCATAACTCTCTAAACAACTTCATATGCAAAGCAATGCAAAGACTTCGCATGGAACTAATCAGTAAGGACATAGGGAACTTCCAAACACTGGACTCATCTCAGTTTGGATTTCTCAAGGGCAGTTCATGTTTATTCAACCTAATGGGCATTTTTGAAAAGCCCACCAAAGCAATGGATGAAGGTAAACAGTACAAACTACATACCTCAACTTGGTCAAAGCTTTTGGCACAATCAGGTATAGAACAAAAGCTAAATAAAATGGGAATAAATCTCAATGTAAGCTGTTGGATTGCCAGTTGACTCAAAGATAGGATGCAGGAATCAAAATAGGGGAAGTTACCACTACAAAGAGACCAGTTACCAGTGGAGTCCCCCAGGGTTCTGTGTTGGGATGTCTTCTGTTTGGCATTTACTTCTCTAAAGTAAAAGCCAATATTAAACAACTGTGGATGACAAAGTCAGCAGATGACTGCAAGCCAGGAGCAGTCACTGAATTCCCAAATGACTTAGCCATCCTGCAGAAAGGTTTGTCCCAAATAAATAACTGGTGCCAAAATCATGGACTGAAACTAAATGCTAAAAACTGCATTATGGTATTCTTTGAGAAGTCATCTACCTGAGGAACTACCAAATTGACAATATGCCTCTAAGAGGTGACCCAGGTTTCCACATTTGGAAACTTATGGAACAGTGACCTAACTTTCAACCAACATGTTTCCATTATCATTAGAAAGTGTTTGTGTATTGCGCAGCTTATAAGATGGATATCATTGTCCCCTTTACTGAGCCATCATTAGGCCAATCATTGAGAATAATGCCCCCTTTGGTATTTATCTGTCCAGTCACATGCAGCAACTGGAACACCCACAGAGATATCTTACTGAAAGGATATAAGGCCTAACCAATATGTCCTACATGGATTGACTCAAAGCTGTGTAATCATACTCAGTATCCTTTAGAGTGCTAAGAGATGACCTGTATGTGGCATACAAGGCAACTTCTGACCCAGTACTGATAGATTTAGTACACAACAGCAAGTTAAATCACATCAGAAATAATCTGTCTAGGGAACTAAACCTCATTTCATCATCGTACCAATCAATCCCTGTCATTAGCACCACAGTAAATGATGGGCTGAATGTTTAAATCAGACTTACTGATAAACCTTCATTACCGCAGCAGGAAGCAGAAAGGAAGCAGAGTCATGTGTTCAGTGACTTGACTTTATCTGTCATTCTAACATTACATAAGTTCAAGAGATCAAATTTCACTCACAAAAAAAAAAAAAAACTTCTAAAGCATAGAAAAAATCGTAAAACAAGAATAAGGAGGTGCAGTGTCACCCCTAGAAATAATGTAATAACTGGTACCATATTTTTAGTATCCACTGAACCACTTGTTACTGCATTGTCATACATACCATGCTGCACATATGCAATACAAGTCCCAGGACATAGCTTTATCTTCAAAACTGTAGACTGCTCATGTTGTGCACAATATTTATTTGATTACAATGTACAGCTGTAACATTATTTTCAGATATTTAACAGAAATTAACTTTCAATGTGTACACCAAGGTGTTATGCTGCAGTGAGGAACATTAAATACATCTTGCAGGAAATTGACTTGTGTTTGTTGTCATTAGTTCCCTACTTCATAACTTGTTTTACCACAGATACTGTGCTTTTGTTTTGGGTCATGGGAGTCAGAGAAAAGAGAAAAGGTGAGTTGTGTCTTCATTTTGACCTTTAAATTCCTCTTTGACCTTGACCTGAGGTACAGAGGGATAGAACCCTGACTGTACATCAAGTGATCAATGTTTGACCAGCAGTACGGGTGTTTGAGGCATCAGGTTGGAGAGGATGAGAGTGAATTGTTGATACCAGCTTTCCCATCCAAAGGGAAGGAAGGCCATTTGGCTTGCTGCATTGGAGACACCTGCAAGAATGAAGAGCCTAATGTGCCCACTCTGCAAACTGTGTGCCACATGATAAAAGGTTGGGCATGTGCAAAAATGAGCATACACCTTCCAAGACAGCTATAGCAAAGTTTTCCGGCTAGTGGCAGGTAATAAGAAAGTTCACTTTGCAGAATGGCCCACACAGTAATGCTTGACTCTCACCTCCACCAGGGAGTAAATGAACTGGAAGGCTCTCACTCCATTGGAGCAGTAAATGAATTGAGTGAGTGCAGGAAGCAGATCTATCTCAACCTAGAGGAGCACTGTCTGTACTCAAAGCACCTCCCTAATTGCCAAGCTCTTCACTCTGTCATAGAAAGTGGTTCCAGCTACTTTGTGAAAGAACCTAATTTCTGACCTTTCCACCTGTGCTATTATCTTTTTGGTCAGTAGTCAGAGCTCACAACCATAGGTAACGACAGAGCACAAACTGACCAGTAAACTGAGAACTTCATCCTTTGACATAGTTCTTGCCTTACCACCATACAGCATCAGGATTCCTGCTACCACACCATCCAGTGGAAAGCCTCCTGATTCCCCCACCCTCGTTCATGAATCAAAACTACAAAATATTTAAACTTCTCCATAACTGCACCCATTCATCTGCAGAGGAAGTCCATTCTTTCACAGAAGAGAACAATGACTCCTGGTTTGGAGATCCTGATTTTCATTCCAGCATTTTCATATTACATGCTGTAGACCACAGTCATTTGAGACTAAGAGGACATCACCAATAAATAACAAAGATGCAGTCCTCATGTTCCCAAATCGGATAGTCTCTAAACATTGACTGCTGCTTGATATCCTGTTAGTGAAAATCAGTAACGAGGGAAAATAAGGATAAGGCTAACCTTGGTGGAGTCATATGCCCACTTTCAAGACATTTGACTTAATGTCATATATACATAAATGTATATGTGTATATATATATATATATATATGTACATACATAGATATAGATATACACACACACACACACACACACATACACACACACACACACACACACACACACACACACACACACGTGTGTCTATTTATATATACATATATATCTCACTTTGTCAACAATCAAAATATTGAACTCCCACTTCATCGAAACAGCGGAACAATGAAGATCTTCCCAAGTTAAGTAACCTGTTGTTTGGGACGGTGAACTTTGCCCTTTTCCCAACTGTAGTGCAATCTCAGAATTTGTATATTTAATTAGTGGGGTGTGATGGGCATAACCCCCACCTGGGTGGGTTAGGGATAGTGCAGTTTGGTTTTGTTTCTTTTTGGGTAAGTGGTTACTTACCCTTAGAAGATCTTCATTGTTCCACTGCTTCGATAAAGTGGGAGTTCGATATTTTGAGTGTTGACAATGTGTGATTCGACAATATGGGATTAATTATCCATCATCACCCCCCCTTTATTCCCATTTTTTACATGGGAGTTGGGGTATTCCATTAACCTTTTCAATCTCTCAATTCACAGCTACTTTCCTGCCTTCTTTTTCATTCATGCCCAACTGTTGCAGGTCTTTCCTTACATGATCTACCTGTCTCATTGCTGGTTATACTAATGTCCTCTTGCCTTCTCTCTGACCCTTCTAAATCTACTTTAGCATATCAACTTCTACTCTGCTGTACATGTGACTTAACCAACATTAACTCCTTCAGCTTCTCTCTAATTGGGATACTTGGGCTTCCATTCTGATGCCCTTATTTAGTCATCTCTCCTACAGCATGCATCCTACTACTAATCCAGGCACTTCATCTCCATCACCTCAAACTTTCTCAGCTGCTCTGCCTTCACTGCCCTGGTATCTATGCCATACAGAAGTTGTGGTACCACTGCTTAACACACTTTACCTTTCAGCTTCTTTGACATTCTTCTCTCACACACTACTCCTGATGCTTTTTGCCAGTTGGCTGCAGCGGCTGTTATTTTACCTTTGGCCTCCTCATTCAGACTTCTGTTTTCCTCAACCACACCTTCCAGATGCTTGAAGTCGTTAACCTGTTCCACTACTGCCCATTCTGTCTCAATTTTCAGCTTCTTCTGATTTCCCCCCATTTGCTGCTATAACCACTTTCTTGACTAATTAATTTTAATCCCATATGCTTTCAGCTTTACATTCCATTTCCCTATTATTTGCTGAAGTTCCTGGTCAGAGAAAGGTTGCAGTGCCACATCATTTGCAGACACCAGCTTTGTTAATCTGTCCCCTCTGACCTGTTTGCTGCTGCTGTCCATCCATACTGTGGACAGGAGAGAACTCAGAGCTGAACCCTGATGCACACACACCCCCACTGGGAACCAATCTTTATGTCTGAACAGTGTTCATACTTATGTTATTGGGTCTTTGTTCATAGCCTGCACTAATTCCACCAATATTTCCATGACAAACCAGTTTCAACCATTGCAGGGCTGCTCAGATCAGCTTTCTTGGGTCCTTATCATATTATCATTAGCACTAACACCAGTTCTCACAAAGGGTGAAGTCAGACTGAAAAAATTCACCAAGGCAAACTATACCCTCTTAGGGGACAGTATAAATGCATTCCAAGTCCCATCTCCAGCTGGAAGTGGGAATTTCACAAAAGCTTACACTAAAGCTCTGTACAATCACTTGCATAAGTGTATAGACTTATCTTATCAGAACGAATGAAAGCCAGAGCTCCTAAGTAAAAACTAGCTGCCATGGTGGACATCCAGCATCAACAAACTTTGCAACAAATGCAAAAAGTTGCTGTTCAAGAAAGTACAGGCAAGGCCCCGAACAATGGAAAAGCACCCTCCTCAACCTCAGTGGGCAAATAAGACAACATGTGAAATCCTCTAAGGGTATCATTCAGAAAAAAATTAGCAAACACAGCCAAGGATAACCATAAGGCCTTTTACAACTACATACATAGCCTAAAAGGTAGGACTCATGCATGTGCTGAACTAGTGACTAACGGTATCTCACACACTGACCCCACAGAGATAGCAGACCTGCTAGCAGATATTTTTGGTGAAAATTTCACTCCCTCATCCCCTCCAAACATATCATAAACCTTGCCCCAAACCCCCCCCCCCACCCTACATATCTGAAGAGCAGGTCATTAAAGCCTTGTCCAAGGCAAAAAACACAGTCTCTGCAGGACTAGACGGCATCCCAGGCTGTCTTCTAAACAGGCTAAAAGATGAACTAGCATCACCATTAAGTACCCTTTTCAATCACAGCCTAACCACAGGCTTTGTTCCTGCACAATAGAGAACAGCAACAGTTATTCCCCTCCACAGTGGCAGCTTAGCAATAGACCCAGGGAATTATAGACACATAAGTCTGACCAGCCTCATCTATAAGGCCATGGAAGGTATCATTATGGACCTCATAAATAAAGACATAGGCAACCTCCAAATCCTGGATCCAACCCAATTTGGCTTCATCAAGGGCAGATCCTGCCTGTTAAATCTGGTGAATTTCTTTGAAAATGTGACCAGGGCCATTGATAAGGGCAAATCTATGCACACAGCATACCTTGACTTGGCAAAGGCCTTCAACACAATCCCACATTCAGGCACTACCGATGAACTTAACAAATTAAATATTAACCCCTATGTTGTAAGATGGGTTGCTAACTGGCTCACAGACTAGACCCATACTATCAAAGCGGGTGACTCCACATCAACTAGCAGACCTATCATCAGTGGGGTGCCACAAGGGTCTGTGCTGGGCCCCCTACTCTTTGATATATACTCTTCAGAAGTTCAGGCCAAAACTAAGGGGTTGTGGCTGACCAGTTTTGTGGACGACTGCAAATTAGGTGCAAATACTGAACCCCCAAATGATGTCAGTATACTCCAGGAGGGTCTTACGCAAACTAATGATTGGTGTTTTAGTAATGGTCTCAAACTGAATGCAAAGAAATGCATCATCATTCCCTTCATGAAAAACAATGTACCTTCACACTACCAAATCGACAACAATATCCTAAGTGCCTACGAAGAGGTAAGGGGTCTGGGATCACAAGTTGACTGCGACCTTAACTTTGACCACCATGTGTCCACTGTAGTAAGGAAGGCTTTTTTACATAGCACACTTGATTACTAAAAGCATTGCCTCAAGAACAAAGGAGGTTATAACACTTGTATACTTGGCACTAATCGAGCCCATAATTGAGTATAATGCCCCATTCGGCATGTACCATACAAAGCACCTGCAGCAATTGAAGAGACCTCAGAGGTTTCTAACAAAGAAGATCAAGGAACTCCAGCACGTGCCTTACACAGACCAAATAAAGTGCCCGTCACTATACTCTGTATTTTATAGACGTCTTAGGAGAGGCTTATGCCTGGCATACAGAGCAATCTCAGACCCAAACCTAATGAACTTGCTGCACATCTGTAAATCAAACAGGACTAGCGCTACCCATTACAGGGACCTAAATATGTTCTGCAACTTAAATAGAACATGCTGGAGAGACAGATTTGTCTCCCAGTGACTGCTGCATCTTTGGAATAGGATAACAATTCATGTAAAACAGAGCACCTCTATGACACTGTTCAAAAGGTACCTGGATGAATGGATGGGGCACCGTAAATTCTTACCAGTGATAGTGCCCACAACCCTTCTGGACATGGGCAGTCATTATAATCCTGGGTATTGACTAGCGTATCTATGGTATTACATTGGGATGAAAAGGCTAGTCTTGAAATGACCTCCTTGTCAATAGCCTAGTAAACTCTTGTGATCCTATGATCCTAAGATCCTTTAATCCTTTGCCAGATAGAAGTCTAGACTGGCTTCTCCTTCATTATTCTTGTTGCTCCAATCATGTACATATAGCCAGTCCTTATATTGCGCTCTGTCTGTCCTGATATGAGAATTCAGATCTCCCATTGCCAAGATAAACACATTTTGTCCTGTTTGAGAAGGTCCTGCAACTACTGCCTGAATGCCCTATTGCTTCACCATCACAGCCCTACTATGTAACATAGGCTCAGACCATGAAGATTGTCCATCTTTTCATTGGATTCTGATTCCCATGAGTCTGTCACTGAATTAGATGATACCACTCAATGACTTCAGAAGACTCTTTGGTACAAAAGTTCCCACACCATTTCTAGTCTATCCTCCTTCTGAGTTCTGGATCCCAAGCCAAGAGACTTTGTTAAAACTCCATTTTACCTTATCTCCTAGATACATAGAATATCCATTCTCCTCTTTGTATCATATCATCTACTTCTAAGCTGCATCCCATCAGTTAACATATATTCATTGTAGCAATCTTTACTTCATTTCTGGCAGACTGATTGATTTTATGTCCAACTTTCATTAAACAGAGCTGTCTCAGGTAAGAAAGCCTGAGCAAAATTGCACTGGCCAGCAAGTAAGTGGCATATTCTGGGCTACTGGGCTTTAAAATAGGCACACACTGGCCAACAGGAGTGTATAAATCACAACCACCATTACTGTGAGTCCCTGTTGTAGACAAGATTAGCTTTGGTCCTCAGTCTACTTAGAACTAACAAATACCCATGCACGTTTTTGATAACATTAGTCAGTTCAACCAAAATTAACTAAACCCAGTTTCTATACTGCTAAGTGGTTAGCCCTGATGTGGTGTGCAGCCTGTGCAGCTTGTGTTCTCTGTCATCCTATCTAGAGGATACTATGCACCAGCGAATGCCTAAAGTGGCACGTCCACATGGTTTGACCCAATATGTCTTGCATTTTGTCAAACTTATCTTTCATCAAAGATTGTTTGCTGACACATTTGGTTGGTGATTGAGGGCAACAATTCAGAAATTTCTGAAATGTTGAATAATGAATATAAGGCAAGTGGGATTGGGCACTAATGTCAAAGCTTTCATTTGTAACAAAAGTTTCAGCATTGCGGTTGAGAGTGTGGGTGTGACTGTTTGTGGGTTTGAGTAAGGGCTACGGAAGGTGATAGATGTTTTAGAAATGTGTGCAAGTGTCATTTGTAGTGACAGTGCTGGGAATGGTTTTGGGTGTGTGAGGGTG
Source organism: Protopterus annectens (assembly GCF_019279795.1). Lineage (NCBI taxonomy): Eukaryota > Metazoa > Chordata > Ceratodontiformes > Protopteridae > Protopterus > Protopterus annectens. The sequence continues at coordinate 611,400,321 of NC_056730.1, read as the reverse complement.
CGTGTGAGTGTTGTGGGTTATGGTTAAAATTAGGGATAAATTAAGGGCTAGGGAAGAGGGTATGTTTGTTTGTGTATGTCTGTTTGTCTTGTTTAGTGATACTGTTAGGGAAAAGTTGTTTAATATCCTAATCTGTAATGGGTTAGCAGCAGATGTAGGTTAAGATTAGCAGACATAAGTAACATGGTGCAGGAGGGCAAATACAGGATTGTCAAAGAGAGGAGGATATGAAGGGGTCAAATGACGAAGATTGTCTAGATGGTCACAGTGGTAGGTAGAGAAAAATAATACTAAAACAAGAAGTTCAATCTTATGTCCAGTATATGTTGACACTTCTGTACTTTAATTTTTGGGGTCTGTACAGTCCTGTTTGGAATTAGGTGCTTGTTCTTTTTTCATTTAATCCACTCTTGGGGTGCTAAGCACTAGATACCTGCAATGCTGGTTTTGGTTCTTTGATAAATGAGTCTTCAAGAATGTCAGAAATTATCTGTATAATTAAACAATGTACTAAAATAAGTTAAACTCAAAACAAATCTAGGATACTCTTAAATATGGAGACTGTGAACAGTGAATGGTCCTGGCTAAGTATTCACAATGAAGATCATGCCACATCAAAGGCTGAGTATAATTCAGTTTTGTGTCCTAATGAAGGTCTTGCTATCATTTGACAAACTGGCATGTCTTGCCATGTTTGTTTTTCACAACTGAGACAAAGAACACAGTTACGTGCAGTTAACAGACTTCACTGTGTGCTGCTGAGGGGCTCCTCAGGAGGATGTTTGTGTGGTTCAAGATGACTATAATGATTACTGAGTACAAGCATTGATTGTTAAACGCATGTGAACAGATACCACAACCAGTAGAGCAGAAATCAGCATATGCTGTGCTACTTATAAACCAAGGTATGGCATCTAGGACCAAGGAAGTCATTGTCCCATTGTATTCAGCATTCATCAGACCAGTCACTTAGTACAGTGCCCCCTTTGGCATGTACCTAACCAGGCATATCCAACAACTGGAACATCCATAAAGGTTCCTCACTAAAAGAATACATGGTGTAAGTAACATGTCCTATGCAGACTGCCTCAAGGCCCTGTCCCTGTATTCTGTATCCTACTGACTGTTGGGGGAAAATCTATGCCTGGAGTACAAGACATTGTCAGACCCCACTATGATGGACCTCCTGCATATCCACAAATCAAACAGCACCAAAATCAACCAGTCTAAAGACTTACTCCTTGCCTATGATATAAATAGTACCCACTGGAGAGACAGGTATGCATCCTAGAGACTACCCCTTCTATGCAAAAGGCTCACTATCCATGTGAAGCAGAATTCCTCCTTAACCCAATTCATTTCAAACGTAACTTGGACAGTGGGATGAGGAACAGGTAATTTATCCTTGACTTGTTACCTAGGTATCCAATGGACACAAGCAACCTGTAAATGGTTCATCTCCCAGGTCCCTGCTTGTAAATTTACTTCCCAAACCCTTGCTTAAGCTTACCAAGGATACCTTGAAATGCATGGCTAGGCTTAAAAAGGCCAGTGTGGTCATTAGCCTAGTAAACACCTATGAACCTATTAGCAATAGCAGCTGAGGTGGACACATACTTCTCTTCCTTTGAGCATTTACATTCATAGCATTGATCAAAGCAGAGCGTCACAGTCCACTTGCTCCTATTTTCATTCATAGCATTGATCTTTAAAAATCATAACTGAAGGTCAGAAAGAGAAGCATTTTCTTATTTTTCATGATAAAAGGTATTTATAAACTAGACTCTGTGTAGTTAGTAGTAGGAAAATTCAGTATAGGCTTCGATCATGCATTTTATAAAGTACACAGCCATAAACAAGCCTGTCTTTATAAGGAACATTGTAATTCTAGGAGAAGAAAGGCTAAATCTGAGGGCCAGAGTCATAGTACTATGTATAAATCATAACAGCTCAGAAGTATACCTGGAATTGCAACAGCAAATAATAGTGTTCTAAATGCATGAAAAATGTAAATTGAATTAAAAAAAATCTGTTTTGTCATATGGATGCAGTGAGTGGTGATTGCTGCAATAGCCAAGGTGGTGTGCTAAAAAAGGCACAGATAGGATGAACGCAGTCGTAACCAACATGAGGCACTAGCACAACATGCAATAGATGGAAGTTACTTGTTTATGGAGGTCCCCACCAATGTTCCTCTTATATTACAAATAAATTCAAACCATGGGAACATAGACTAAACTTCCTTATTTGCTGTGACAATTAGTAAGTAGACCTTGATGATTTCACTGAATCTGCTGTCACTTCCTACTTCTGTGAAGTGGTTAACCTCCTGTAATCTGTGTGTGAGCCCCCTAATGCCTATCATTCTGATGGAATGTCCTGATGCCTTTATTATGTTATGTCTACAGAGGGGTTCTCTGGTTCTGATATACCAGCTACGAGTTCACTCTGTCCATATGTTATGATAGAGGTCCTGAAGCTCTAAGTACTAATAGGGTGGCTAATACCTTTAACCATACTGTGCGCACTCAGACTTCTATATTCCTGCTGTGTGTCACTGTTTTAGTAATCCTGATAAGAGCCCTTTGACTCCATTAATTTTCTTCTGTGTCCCCAGACGACTATAACTGTGCTCAGTCATGTGACTTACTCAGTTGAGATAATCTGATTCTTATATTCCTGCAGGGCCCACCTACTCTTAGTAATTCTTACTTATGTTATTTATTTATTGATTTTGTTTACTGGGAAAGTCTGGGTACAGTCCTCATTCTCAGCAGAGGCCCTGGGAGAAATGCTCTGTTTTACAGAATGTGTAGAAGGTAGTTATACAAGATTTACATAGTAAATGTATATGCATACATAAACTAGTAATGATGACAGTTAATCAAAAAACAGTAAATTTACAAAGATAGAATAGTAAACATACATGCATAGAACAGTAAATGAACATACATAGAATTGCAGTGCTATGACAGTTAATGAAAACATGACAGTTATATGATGAACACAGCAAAAAATTAAGATCTGCGGTGGTACAGCGGTAGCGTTGTTACCTCACAGCAAGAGGTTCTCCTGATCGATTCTCAGCTGGAGTGTCTTCTGTGTAGAGTCTGCATGTCCTCCCCGTGGTTGAGTGGCCTCCGAAAGACATGTGTGAATGGGCGTGCCTTCGCTGAAGGTTGGGCATCGGGCTGGCAACTTGGCACCATAAAAATCAACTGCTAATCATTAGCAGACCGGAGTTCTGCTGTGGTGACCCCTAACTGGGAAAAGACCAACAACATTTTAGTTATTTGACATTTGTTAATCGGGTTAGTCCAACTGCGCCAGGGGCCGATTTTCATTGGACACCCAAGAGGAAAAGCTCCAGGCAATAATACAAATTTTTTGAAGTTTAACAACATAAACAAAAGGTCAAATACATCAGATAATAATACAAACTTTTTAAAGTAAAAGAACATTGAACAACAGATGAAATATTACACAAAGATATGAGATATAAAGAAAACAAATAATGTCATTACATTCTGGAAAACTAGGAATAGTATAATACAAAGGATGGGACAATAGACTGATGTAGAATATTTTAGGTGAACTAATGGTATTTGGCAAGAGAAAGATGGGTTGACAAAATAGTAGAGATCCTGAATACAAGTTGTATGAGGTGAGACAGAGAGAAAAGTAGGAAAAAAGAGGTGATAGATGGATAGCGGTGAAGCAGATTTATAACTGGCATTAGTTAAAGTATGGGAGGTTGACATGGGCATGGGACATATTAGCTAATATCAAGCTTATGAGAGTCTGTTTACTTTCATATGGAATCATCTGAAATAGTTATTACAGGATGAAGATGGTTGCAAATTATGAAGAACTATTGAGGAGGTCCAGCTAAAAGGGAGACAGAGATAGTAGTGGAGAGGGGTAGATGATAGTGAGATAGTTAGAGATTGTGAAGACGTAGCTGTATTATGGCCAGTTACAAAAAAGAGTGGTGATAGTAATTATTATATATATATATATATATATATATATATATATATATATATATATATATATATATATATATACTATATATATAATATACTAATTATCCAGAAAGATCACATGTACAGAGCTGGCAACTGAGTAGGTAGGATTTTGTTGAGTTTTAAATGATTTTAGGGAGTGTTCCTATCATATTACTAGTGAGATGGAGCTCCAGGATTTAATGAGGTGGTGGGAGAGTAGAGATTTGCCAGCAAAATTGTTGGGTTTAAATACAAGTAAGAGGCATTTGTCAAATGAATGCAGTGACTGAGGTTGGAAATGCATGGACAGTTGTTAGGTTTATGCACAACTTTATGGATTTGTGGAAGTTGTAAGTAGGTTAGGTAATGTTGGAATTCTAGCTACTGTAATTCCCTTAAGGTGGCACAGTGGTGGGTTCTATTTGGAAGGTTGGTAGTAAATAGTGCTATTTTGTAATAACATTACTCAAGTTTGTTTAGCAAGGTCACTTGTATGTGGTTAAGGATAGAAACAGAATATGTTAGAGTAGGTAAGAGGAGAGAAGGAGCAATGTGTTTTCTTATAGTGTCTGAGAGGAAGAGTTTGGCCCTGTAGAGAGAATGTAATTTTTGGTGTAATGTTTTCACTATATTTTGGATGTGTGCCAAATTTTAGCTTCTCCTCTATACAGATGCCTAGCAATTTAGTATGTGTGTCAAGTTCCATTTTTTGTTTTGTTGCATGAGGTAACTGAGAAGGAGGTTTTGTTGATTGTAAGTTGTTTGGGAGTAAATAGGATTAGTTTTGATTTACTCGGTGAAGGAATAGCTGGTCAGATGTCAGCCAGGTTTCCATAGAAGAGAAGGACTCCTGAGTAAGTTCTTGTAGTTTGTTGCTGTTTTTGAGATACAGATAACTGTGGTGTCATCTGCGTACTGTTCTAAAGATGCATTTTTACAGGGTTTATGTAGGTCATTGATGAAGATCTTAAAGAGAATGGGCCCCATGACTGATCCTTTTTGTCCATTGACTGGGACAAGGAGGAAGGTTGAGATGTCTTTTTGCCACTTTATAGCTTGAGCTCTAATTTGGAGGTAGCTACAAAATCATGATATAGCAGTGATGTCGAGTCCTAGGTTAAAAATTTTGTGTAGATGAATAGAGTGAAAGACATGTCAAAGGCCTTAGATAAATTAAGATATAGGGCAGACACTAGGCTTCCATCATACCTATTTGTGTTTACTGTATTGGTGAAACTGAATAAAGTGGTAGGGGTACTGTGGTGGGAACAAGAAAACATGCTGAGATGAAGAGAGGGTATTTTGTGTGAGGTAAATGTAAAAGCTATGACTGGATACATTTTTAGAGTATTTCTGATAGAGGGGAGAGAATTGTAATGGGCCTGTATTTGGAGAGTTCAGCTGAGTGCCATCCTTTATGGAGGGGGAAGAATGTGTCTTTTTTCCATAGGGTAGGGACATATGCCTCACTGATGAGTACTTTATTAGAAATGAGATGGGGCAGTCTATTGCTTCTGCAGCCATCTTAAGGTAGTCACCAGGTAGGCTGTCAGGAGCTAAGGAGGTGGGTTTCAATTTAAGTAATATATATTTTTCATGTAAATCATAGGGACTTGGAAGGATCAACTTTTTTATTTTAAATGTTTTATTTTTTTATATTAATTTTCTAAACGTTTTTATTAACTTTTTTATTTTATTCTTCTTAACTGAGACATCTGTTTTGGCCAGGTCTAATATCAGTGTTGGACAAGGGAGAAATGGTCCCACAAACAAAGTCACAAATAATAAAATAATCTCACATAATACACAAAAATCATGTGAAGTACATAACAATATAACAGCAGTGATAAAAAGGCAATTGTACAATAAAATGTCAGCAGAATAGGCTATCCCGCAAGAGAATTATGCAGGCCAAGGATCTCACTAGTTAGCCATTCCCTCAAAGCTGTCTACTAGCATCCTGCAGATGGTGTCCATGCATTGGGCATTGCTGTCCCCTACTAGAATGGTTGTTATCACATTGGTGACTCACTCCATTTCCCCAGCTTACTCATCTTCTAAGTTTTTTTCACTAGCTCATCTAAGTCACTGATTTTTCCAGTCGGAGATCCAACCTTGTGCACCACAGAGTCATGTTGCATTTCATCTGAATGCATTAGTTCTGTTTTTCAAAAAAAATCTTCATTTTAGTAGGACCTGCTAATTCTATTCTTTCTAGCATACTTTCTAAACACATTGTTTCTGAGCATTTTTTAAAATCCCATGACCCCAAGTTCTTGTGGAACCACAAATTGTCTGTGACATTCTACTTGCTCCCTTTATAGTGAAAGCTGAGTGGCAGATTCCTAGTGTCATTGATTTTGGGATAGACTTTTGTTTTCTTCTTTTACCCTTACCGTAGTTGCCAATTGTGCAAATCTTTAGGTAAAACATCTGGACAGTCACAAATGTGAATGTTCCAAACAAGGTCACAATTTGACATCAGCTGCTTTCCCAATCAGATTCCTACCTGCCCTTTAAACTTCCTTAGATGGACAGTCTATTGTCAGAAGTTATGTGCCCACCTCTAGCCATCTTAGGCTACTCTTCCCCTTCCCATTCACTCCTGTGACACCTCAACAATTGGACAGAACCCTGTCAGTACAGGATCAAGTGAACTCCCAGACTCATGCCACTGAGCTGGCAGCTGACTCTATTAGTCCTGAAAGAGATTCCAGAAAGTCCATTAATCAATTTTACTGCTCCAAAACCATAAGTTAGCAGTTACACTGGCTGAATGACAAATGTTAGTCTGCAAAAAATGCACACAGTCTTATATCTAAACTGTCCGTGATTTTGCCGAATGCCCCAACTTGGCTTCATATTTGTGCCCTCTCCCTCAAATTTTTTTTTATTATTTTCTTGTAAATCACTGAGTATGACAGTCAGTGATGCCAGGCATTACAATTACATACTTTTTAATGTTCAGAGAATGCACACTGATGCAAACATGTTCTGTTAACTTCTTAAGTGAATTAGAATAATATTTTTTTCCTGATTCTGGGCCTTTGCCCCCAAATTATTGGCATTTGATTACCAGGAAAGTCCTACTGGGTTGGTAAAATAATTTTCATCTTGTCAGCCATTTGTGGGCAGATGCAGTAAAGTATGATTTGTAAGGTGAGCAGCATAAAACTCGCCATACCAATACTAAAGTCTGCTGCACTCCTCACACCCCTAATACTTGCTTCTGTAATCACAGTACCTCATATTAGGAGGAATCCTCAGATACACTGCAGTCATGGAATTAGTATGTACTGAAACACACATGCACTTTAATGTTCACACTCCTGTGTGACAAACACAAACAGATGAATTGCTTCAGTGCACCCCTTGAAACTGATACAAGCTCCTTACTCTAGCTTTGCACTAAATGTAACTGTTCTGATGGAGAAAATACATTCCTGAAGGTTCCCTTGTCGTAGATTATGCACCTTTCCAAACCACTACATTAAAGATATACAAATTTACTTAAGTATATATAGGGAATGTCTGATTCAGAAAAGACACCACCTTTGTTGAAGTGTCCATCCTGGTTTTGGCAATGCAGAGTTAAAACAAATTAGTGCATGGACACTCCACAATGAGCTGTGTACACCAGTATCTGCATAGGAATCAATACCCCCTAGCTAAAAAAAAACATCCTGGGAGCAGTTAGAGCCCCAGCCCTCATATTTACTCACAACAGTAGTGATATGCATCCCCGCAAAGATGCTGCCTAAGTCCTTCCTGTATTTGTCAGTGAATGGAGTCATAGATTCATAGGTTCGTAGGTAGGTACTAGGCATTCGGCCCTTGGGCCTATATAAGCCTAGCCAAAAAGGTCACTGGTCTAGCTCATCACTATTTGTACAGCTAGAAGTTTATGCCTCCCTCTACCCGGCCTCCCAACAACAGTGTCCCCTTCTAACTCCTTCATGTAGACTGGCTACAATTGCAACTGTAATACTACACTGACCTAACCAAGAAGTGATAAAAGACCTATCAAACCTACCCATTGATCTGTACTGGAGCTCCTCTCAGCCTTTCCCATCTATACGTCTGTCATAAACTGAAGCCACTCACTTTGATTATTCACAATATATTATCCCATCCTATATATCCTGTCATGGGCTGTCCACCATCTACATGGCAGTGATTGACCTCTATAGAGTCATTTGTCCAGTTCTGGGACAGATATTGGCCTCTAGCCCCATACTATAGGTGCAAGCATGGATTTCTCACAAAAACACCTAACCAGCATATCAGAAAATGGTGTGACCTCATCTTCTTCTGACACACATGTTCTTCTGCATTGACTTTGCACTGGATAGGACCGGTACACAGCTTTAGCGACAAGCATTATACAGTAGTGATGGCAATGAGGTGGAAAATTATTATTTTAAGAAGCATTCTTTGGAATCATTACAGTGTGTATTTAGGGCTTTGCAAGATCTTTTTCCATATGATACCTCACCTCCATCCTAGTGTTACCCATCCAAGCCTCCTTGAGCAGTCTGCCAGTTCTGCAGATGGCTTCAGGACATGTCTCAATAAAATAGTCCAGATTATTCAGTTCTAGCTATAAGCTTCTAAATGGCTTAAATGGAAGGATTTGAGTGTGTCATCTTTCAGAAATATTATTAAAACTTATTCCAGTTCTGTTATTGATCAAACGTGGTTAGCTGATGTAATTGCAAATCCTGACATAACTAAAGCTAGTGGAATTGATGGTATAGTTCACTGAGATTTAAAAAGTTTATGGTACAAACTCCTCAGCCTACCAGATTATCCATTCACAATGACTCACTAAGAAACCTCAGTTGCTGATGACTGAAAAAAAAACATAACAAAATTTTTATATAAGAGGAGTGGAGACTCATCTAATGTAAACAATAGAGATCTACCAGCATACCTCTCAAATGTCCAGATTTTCACAGAACATCCAGATTTTCATATTTTTGGTCTGTTCCTCGTTAAATCTGTGGTTTTCTGGCATATCATTGGTGATTGAATTTACTAAATAATGACAGATAAATGCATAGGCGCTGGAAGCTGTTGAAGACTGGGAGAGGGCAGAGGGTGAGAGGCCCACTTAATCTAAAAAGGGCAATTTTTCATAACTATTTACTACCGCAACATAGGTTCACTTGGAGGACATTTTAAGCTTAGGCAATTCCCTTTTGGTGCTTGAATTAACATTTTCTGATTGGTCTTACCTATCCCATGGCTGATAATTGTCAGTCTGGTGGCTGA